>NC_056726.1:1521467956-1521770456 GCF_019279795.1 Protopterus annectens | reverse complement strand
CAACATTTATCACGATCACATGACACACATGGAATCCTAAGAACTAAAAAGAGGATAAGAACATCCCTAGTGGCCAGGGATGACCTCTCAGATAGAAGCCGCAGTAAACTCCAGCCCTTCCTATTTTGACTGCTGCAAACACAGTATTAGTGATGTCATCACTGTGCTGCAAACATAGTATTAGTGATGTCATCACTGCATCCTGCACCTCGTTTTGTTCCTGCAAGGGATGCACTTGCTACTGACACATTTGCAGCCTCTCACTTTCCTCCCCAGAATTGTTCCTTTCCTCTGATTCTCTGCAATTATCACAGTAAATGGCTAGCTTTTGTATTCACATTTGAAACTATTTCAACTACATTTACCCTGTTACTATTCATTAATGTGAGCTGACAAGCAAATAACTTACAGACAGTCAAACAGTGACTGACAAAGGCTGTTCTTTGTCTTAGTTGAATCCAAAGGCTTCCTGGATGAAAAAAACTTTAAACTTTAATGCACTTCTATCTACTACTACCCACAGAGCAACCCAGAGGCAAAAAGGAGGAACCAGGTTCTGAAGGAATATTTGCAAAGTGCAGACATGGAGGAAATAAACAGAAACCCACTATCAGTGACTTTCTATATGCAGCAACACAGTGACTTATACACTACTCACTGAGATTCTTCATCAATGCCATGTTATTTAATTTTGCTATATTTATGTACTTAGTTGCACTTTGTTGATCAGGTTGGTTCCACTACAAGAATCGCCTCTTTTCATTCGATTACTCCCGGTGCTATTCATGCTTTCTGACTATACATCACAGGACTTTCTTCATAAGGGTCCAGGGAAGTAAATACTGTAGGAAGAAATAGCCAGGGAATTGTTATGGCTAGGCTTGTATAGGCCCTAGGACCGATAGCCTAGTACCAACCTATGAACCTATAAATATCCCTTCTCTAGAATATAGTCACTTGAGAAATAGATCAGAAAGCTCAGGAAAGGACTAAACATAAATCACAGCTCTGGTGTTAAAAATTTCATTGTAAACCTTTTGTGCACACTGCATATCAAAAGACCCCAACAAAAAAAGAAAAGCAAGTTCAGGTATACAGAGGTGACATGCAACCTTCTATGCCAGATGAGAAGGTCAGTAATGCTATATACCCTTATCTTACATGCTGTACTGACAGTTAAAACATGTTGATATGCTATGAACTCACTGTTTCAGGCAGCTGAAAGTTAATTAATGCCCCTGTGTGTTTATTGATTTTACCATGAAAGTCTGACTAGGCACAGGAACTATTTTCAGTGGCAGCCTGGGGAGAAAGGGTCCAATGTAGAAACAACAGTAAGAGACAGAGTGGGTTGAACAAGGATGTAATATAGGTGCATCGCACAAATACTGTGTTTCAAATAATGTTATTTTCCTCAGTTTTCTGTATGATAAAAAAAGGAATGCATTGTGCTAATGCTATACCAGTAAATGAAAGTGGTGCGTTAGAAGAAAGCTGTTACACTTGCCTTTCTGTTAAGTATAAAACTAGAATTTACTGAGGGAAGAGTTACTGTTCTTTTATGTGCCACTATTTCTCAGCCCGCAAAACAGAATTGACAGTTAATTGTCATGAATGAAGTTTCATTCTTCTTGAATTATATCATACAGTACTTGTTAGCTTAATCAACAGCGTGTTTTATTTTCAAAAACACTTTCACAGCCATTTTTAGTGCAAATATACTGAAAAAATGACATTTTCCCTAAAAGCGAGATCCATTTTAGTGATATTCAGGCTCATCAAAAATATGGAAGAATACTGTCCTTCCCCCTTCAGTTAATATAATCTAATATGAGGTCCCAGCAATGTCTGATTGGGTTATCAATTTTCAAAGAAATAGGATCTCTCTAATAGACCTCAGTTTACTGCTCAGTTATCAAACCATCTCAGGATTCAGGGGTGTTTTATAGCAGGAACACTACTCTGTTATCATTTCTCTCATTTAGAGGTGTTGCCTGATTTTGATCATTGATAGACGTGTGGTTAAATGGCTGCTCTGCCATCCCTTTTGGAATGTATTACTGTTTGGACACAGTCCTTTGGAACCTGACAGACTCAACATTATTGTGTCATATCTTCTTCTGAGTATGACAAAAGGCAGCTACTTTCCTCTGGGAATAGTTACTTTCATCAGTACATCACTTACTGATCTGGTCACATACAGATCCTATTCTTAGGATTTAGGGGGTCACTGCCAATGGTTAGGCACTGGTGGTCATTCCTTTCATGGTATTTTTGTGTATGTTATGTGGCCCCTTCCAACTCAGTTGTCATACCTCTGGTGAAGACCATCTATTAGCTCAATGTTCCTCATCTCATTTGTGTTTTCTTCATGGTAACCTGTACTATAACAAAGGGGTACTCTTTGGTTCCAAACCTTGAAACAATGTGACTGACTTGCCATTTGACTGTCTGATGACTTTTGATGTGTTTTCTGGCCCATGATAAAACTTCATAGTGTTTTCTCATTTGATTTCAAGCACCATCCAGAATGCAGTTTCATACCCAATGATGGTGGCGTAGTTATGGTTGTTACTTTTTTGGGGAGGGGTGGGACCAGCATTTCCTGAACATCAAACCTCCTCCTGAATGACTGCATAGACACAGTCATTCTTCCAGGTCACAAGGTACAGCTTCTCTGTTTATCTTGCCCTCAGCTTAGAAACAAGAGTCAAGTGACCAGGAGTGCTGTTATCAGTCATATTAATGTCACTGTTAGGGCTGGAAGGGGAATGGGAAGATACCTTAGCACATGTGTGGCCCCTGGGCCCAAAGTGTGACTACACCACTGCTTGCTCTCCCAACTACTGCTTGTCCTCCTATCTAGTGCTTTAATTAATTGACTGATCTAATGTTATGGGTGTGTCTACGCAGTTCAAAGCTTATGGGACAATGCAAAATCAACTCCATAAGTAGCATCACATGCTGAGAGAAAAGCCCCGATTGATCAATACAGATAAAGACCTCCTCTGGCATAATCATTACCACCATGATAACCGCAAACAAACACAACCTGAGGGTAATGCTACTCAATGCTAGAAGCCTAAATCTCAAAATGCAGTCACTCGAGTCACTCCTAAAACTGGAGAACATCGACCTCTATGCAGTAACAGAGACCTGGTTCAAGGCACCAGACAGCACTCCAGCGCTACCAGGCTACACAGCATATCAAACCTTCCGACCCCCAAACCCGGACTGAGAACCAAAGGAGGTGGCATATCCATCTTCATAAAGGGCACGTTCACCTCCAGACTGATTGCCCAACATAATGCATCAGAGGTACTACATGTACAGCTAACACTGGATAAAATGGCAATCCAGGATGTAGCCTGCTATAGATCCCTCACAATGTCCCAAGACTCCTACTCCACTTTCTTGAGCACTCTGGAAAGCATTAGGGTTCAACCTAATACCCTTGTACTGGGAGACTTTAACTACCCCTCCATTAGCTGGGAAAACTACTCCTGCTCCAACCCATTTGCCCAATGATTTCTGGAATTCATTAACTCCAACACCCTGGGCCAACTCATTCTCACCCTCACCAGGGGCAGAAACATTCTCGATCTGGTCTTCACTAACATGGGGGACCGCTGCTCTACACCAGTGGTCAACTCCTCCCTGGTCAGATCTGACCATAAATTAATCACAGTCGATATGCAAATCCCACCTGTACCCCCCGATGAAGGAAACCACAGTGAAAAACTTTTCTAAAGCCAATTTTGTGCTTCTAAAGATAGAAGTGTCAAACTTCACGTCACCCAAGCAAACAGGGAAAGGATTTATGGCCGCAGAATCATACACCAAGGCACTGTATGAGCATTTACACAAGTGCATGAATCACAGGCCATCCCTAACAGAATCAAGGTCATGTCCTCCAAAAAAAGGAAGCCAATCTGGTGGTCCCCTGCCATTAACAAACTCTACAACAGAAGAAAAAAAAACTGTTGCAGAGAAGGGTTAAGTCTCAAGACTGGAAACATTCCCTTGCAAGTCTCAGCAAAAAAACTGAGATCCCTTATTAAAGCCTCCAAAGCCAGTAATGAAAACAAAATTGCAACAGATGCTAAAGATAACCACAAGGTATTCTTTAGTTATGTCAAGAACCTGCATAAAAATACACAAGGGTGCTCTGAGCTATTGCACAATGACACCACTTATACTGAACCAACAGATATCGCCAACATCCTGGCAGACAGGTTCAGTGCAAACTTTATCCCCCACCCCCAAAATGGCCCATCCCAATACCCAAGGAATGCCAAATCCCTAATATCACGGCTGCTCAGGTAGAAGCCGCACTATCCAAAGCCATAAATACAGCCTCCATGGGACCTGATAATATACCTGGTTGCATGCTGCACAAATTACAAAGGGAACTGGCACCTCACCTGAGTGCCCTGTTCAACCACAGCCTCAGACTTTGTCCCTACCGAATGGCACACCGCTACAGTCATTCCTCTCCCACAAAGGGGGAGTGACTACTGACCCAGGAAACTACCGCTCCATCAGCCTCACAAGCCTGATCTGTAAGGCCATGGAGTGCATCACCATGGACCTTATAAATAAGGATATAGGGAACCTGCAAACCCTGGATTCCTCACAGTTTGGGTTTGTAAAGGGCAAATCATGTCTGCTCAACCTGATAGACTTCTTTGAATCTGTCACCAGAGCGGTCGATGAGGGCAAAGCAGTCCATACAGCCTACCTCGATCTAGTTAAGGCCTTTGACACTATCCCCCACTCAGGGATCATTGACAGACTAACCAACCTAGAGGCATCAACCTCAGACCAGTTGTTTTACATTAGGAAGGTTTGTGGCCTGCACTGTGGTGGCAGGACAGGTAGCTTACATCCTTCTAAGTTGGGAACTGCTGATTGAGGGCTCGGTGTCTGTTATTCTAAAAGTGTATTAGCTCTGGTTTAAGCACTTGGGCTTGAGGACAGTTATTTTACATTAAGAAGGTTTGTGGTCTGCACTCTTGTGGGAGGACAGGCTGGACTCTGCTCTTCTGAGCTGGGAATTTCTGGTTAAAGGCTTATAGTGCCTGCATATTTGAACTGTTTCTTACTGAAATTGGTACACCTTGTTTGCTGTAGCATAGACTAGATCCAGGCCTGCTGAATCTAGCTTTGTTTGTATGCTTGTTGTTTGTTTGCTTGTTATTTCGCTGAAATGCTAATTTTACCTAAAACGCGGCTTTTCAGCGCTTCTGTGGATCCCTAGTGATATCTGCATTGCTTACTGTACTTATTTCCTTGTTTCACTTGAAAGGAAGTTACTGTTTGTCGTTTTTGCATTTAAGTTACCTGTAACACATTGCATTTAAGTTACCTGGCACTTGCTCACTAAGTCAGCACTAAAAAATTAAAAGCACTACACCCTCACAAACTCCCCTTGAGTACCTTGTTCCCCATTGGCCCTTTTTTTCAATTATAAAGGAATTCCCAATACTATTCTAGCATGTCCAAAGGTCAGTTGTCAATCTCCTCTCCGGTCCAGCTGGTGAATCTGGGAATCTTGAGGCAATGTTACAACTGCCTCATGTACACAGACAACCCTCTCCTTCTCCGAACAAATTCCAACACATGTGAGAGATGCAACCATATAGCCAAAATGGAGGCTAAGCACTCTCAACTCAGTACTGGCGTAACCAGTCAGGAGGAGAAGGAAACCACACTTACTACAATTCCAGTCTCACATAGACCTACCACGACAGCAAACCAAACACATAAACACACAAAAACATACTCGGAGGCTCTAAATAAAAATCTGCCTAAGCAGCAGAGACCTCCAAAGCAGACACCCAAGCAACCGCTACCCCAAAACAAAACACGTGCAGCACATAGCTCACAAAGCCAGTGTGCCGAACAGTCACAGCCCTTAAGGCTAAACAACACACCTGATACATTTGTAATAGGTGACTCTATCGTCAGGCACACTGACGTCCTGCTCACCAGGCTGAACAAGGAGAAGGTCATGGTGAGCTGCCTGTCGGGCGCTAGGATCCGCCACATAACACAAGCACTCAGGTCACTCCACGGCAAGTAAAAATATGACTTAGTCATTGTCCATGCTGGTGTGAATGACCTGAGACGTACCTCCCTGGACTACATGAAAAGAGACATAGAGGAGCTCTCTGAGCATGTAGCCCAGGCCGGTATGACCCTGACCTTGAGTAGCATCTTACCCTCATCAAGAATGATGCCACAATATGAAGACAAGATGATCAATTTCAACAATTGGCTTAAGTATTGGTGTCATTCAAAGGGGATCCAATGCCTGTCAGCCTGGGATGACATGCTCGACAAGCCCCAATGCTTCGCTAGGGACGACTTGCACCTGTCACCCCTGGGCTTTCGGATATTGGCAAAGGCTCTTGCTACCCCCATAGTGCCTTTTTTAGGCAAGGCTCAAAAGACAAACCCACCTCCATAGGTATCACAAGGGATAAGAAACTAAAAGTAATGCTACTCAATGCCAGAAGTCTAAACCTCAAGATGGACGCACTCGAAACTCTCCTTAGCATGGAGAACATCGATATCTGTGCAGTAACAGAAACCTGGTTCAAGGCTCCCGAGAGCACACCAGCACTACCAGGTTATACCTCATACCATGCTTTTCGGCCCCAAAACTTGGACAAAACCACAAAAGGAGGGGGAGTATCAATATTCATCAACGATACCCACACCTCCAAGTTGGTGGCACAGCACGAAGCATCAGAGACTATCCATGTGCAACTAACAGTAGGTAAAACTGCCTTCCAGTTTATAGCCTGCTACAGACCACCCTCCCAAACCCAGGAACCCCACTTGGCCTTCCTGAGAACACTGGAAAATATGAAGGTCTCTCCAAACACCATTATATTGGGCGACTTTAACTACCCAAACATAGACAGGGAGCATTACTCTAGCTCCAACACCCTAGCCCTAATGTTCCTAGAATTTATAAACTCAAATACTATGGAACAGCTTGTTACCACTCCCACAAGAGGGGAAAACATACTGGACCTGATCATCACCAACATGGGGACTCTATGCTCCAGACCAGAAGTGTATCCCTCACTGGTAAGATCAGACCATAAACTAATCTCACTGGATATTCACATCCCGACCCCACCCCCTGCCTAGAAAACCACAGTGAAAACCTTCTCTAAAGCAAATTTCACACTCCTCAAAACCGAGGTGGAATCCTTCAAAGCCCCCGGGCCTGTGGAAAATAAGGCCCAGACCACAGAATCCTTTATAAACACATTCTATGAACACCTTCAGGAATGCATGGATCATGCAATCCCAAATAAAACCAAGACCCAATCCTCCAAAGGCAGACGTCCTGTCTGGTGGACCCCAGCCACAAACAAACTATACAATAGAAGGAGGAAGCTACTACATGATAGAGCAAAATCCCAAAAAGGGAAGGCATCTTTGATCAGTATTAGCAAAAATCTACGGGCACTCATAAAATTGTCTAAGGCCAGCTTCGAGAGAAAAATTGCACAGGACACTAAGGATAATCACAAGGCTTTCTTTAGTTATGTTAGGAACCTGGGTGGGAATTCCCAGTTATGCTCAGAATTAGTCCAAAATGACAAAAAATACACCGAACCCACAGACATTGCCAACATCCTAGCTGACAGGTTCAGCGCAAACTTCTCCCCCCTCCCCACCAAAAGGGCAAATATCTATCCCAGCAGAGTGCTGTCCCCCTGACATCTCAGATGCTCAGGTAAGAGCTGCCCTCTCCAAAGCAAAAAAACACAGCATCAATGGAACCAGATGGTGTCCCGGGCTGCGTTCTACATGAACTCCAAGAAGAGCTAAACCCAAACATAAAACTACTGTTCAATCTCAGCCTTACTACAGGATATGTACCCAAAGAGTGGCGTACAGCAACAATGGTCCCTCTCCACAAAGGTGGTGCCTCAACTGATCCTGGAAACTATTGCCCCATAAGCCTGACTAGCTTGGTCTGCAAAGCTATGGAAAGGATCAGCATGGACCTCATAAATAAAGATATTGGGGACCTACAGACACTGGATCCTACCCAGTTCGGCTTTGTTAAGGGCAGATCCTGCCTCTTAAACCTGGTTGATTTCTTTGAAACAGTCACCAAGGCCATTGACGAGGGGAAGGTGATCCACACGGCCTACCTGGACCTCGCAAAAGCCTTTGATACAATACCCCACTCGGGCATTATAGATAAGCTCACCAGCTTAAATATAAACCCCTATGTCACTAGATGGGTTGCAAACTGGCTCAAGGACAGAACCCACATGGTTAGAATTGCTGGAGCCATGTCAGACTCCAAACCAGTTACAAGTGGCGTCCCACAAGGCTCAGTCCTGGGACCTCTCTTGTTCGGTATATATTTCTCGGAGGTACAGGCCAACACAGAAGGACTGTGGCTGACCAAGTTCGCAGATGACTGCAAACTGGGCACCATAATCAACTCTCCAGCCGACACAAGCATCCTCCAAAAGGGCCTCATAGAAACAGACAAATGGTGCCAGAGCCATGGCCTCAAGCTAAACGCCAAAAAGTGTATAGTCATCCCTTTGGCAAAAACAAAGTGCCCACAAATTACCACATAGGTGGTAATCCATTAAGTACAGAAGAAGTAATTAGGGACCTGGGGACCCAAGTTGATAGCAATCTCTCATTTGACAACCACGTGGCCAAAGTGGTTAGAAAAACATTTTATATAGCCCACCTAATCATGAAGGGATTCACATCTAGATCAGGGGAGGTCATCGTGCCTCTTTACTCATCCCTCATCAGGCCCATAATTGAATACAATGCCCCTTTTGGGATGTACCTTACCAGACACCTGCAGCAACTGGAAAGACCCCAAAAGTACCCCACCAAGAGGATCAAAGGGCTCAAACAGATGCCATATGCTGCCCGGTTAAAGAAACTCCAGCTCTACTCAGTGGCATACCGCCTGCTCAGAGGCAATCTGTGCCTGACGTATAAAGCCATGTCCAACCCGGAATTAATGTACATGCTGCACCTCAGAAAATCCAAATCCCATTGAGCTACGCGCTCGAGAGACTTGAACCTCAGCACTGAAATAAATAGGACATGCTGGAGGGACAGATTCAAAACCCCGAGGCTCCCTTCACTCTGGAATAAAATCCCAGTCCAGGTTAGGCAGAGTCCCTCATTGACTCTCTTCAAGAGGAATCTTGATGAGTGGATGGGAGATTGTAGGTTTACCCCGGGTATCACTTCTGTGTCACTGTTATACAGAGGCACAGTATACTAACCTCGAAAAAGGGCATAGCAAAATTAATTTAAAATGGGTGGCGAAAGCCAAACACACTCTGACTAGGCTTATAAATGCCCTAGGGCATATAGTCTAGTATGAACCTATGAACCTATGAACCTATGAACCCTTACATCATAAGATGGGTTGCCAACTGGCTCATGGACAGTACCCAAACAGTGAAAGTAGTGGACTCCAAATCTGACTACCGGGCAGTCACAATTGGCGTTCCAGAAGGATTGGTCTTGGGTCCTCTCCTGTATGGTATATACTTCTCTGAAGTTCAGGCCAAAATCAAAGGACTCTGGTTGACCAAGTTCACAGATGACTGCAAACTGCGAGCCATTATTGACTCTCAAGCTGATGTCGACATCCTACAAAAAGGCCTTACTGACACCAACGACTGATGCCAGAACTATGGTCTTAAGCTCAATGCCAAAAAGTCCATCATCATCCCCTTCATGAAAAACTTGGTGCCCACGAACTATCACATCAACAGTAGCCCTCTCATCTCCTAAGGTGTGATAAGAGATCTAGGGACACAAGTGGATAGCAACCTCTCCTTCGACAACCATGTGGTCACTGTAGTTAGAAAGTCCTTTTACGTGGCACACCTCATTACAAAGGGTTTCTCATCCAGGAGGAAGGAAGTTATAATTCCTCTCTACTCATCCCTCATTAGACCTATCATAGACTACAATGCCCTATTTAGCATGTACTTCACTAGACACCTGCAACAACTGGAGAGGCCACAGAAATTCCTCACAAAGAGGATCCTAGAACTCAAAGACTTGCCCTACACAGACAGACTCAAAAAACTACAGCTATATTCCATCTCATATTGCCTACTTAGAGGTGATCTCTGCTTGGCATACAAAGCTATGTCGGACTCAGTGTTACTAGACATATGTCATCTGAAAAAGACTCAATCCCTCCACACCACATAGTCCAAGGACCATAAACTCATCACCACAATAAAAACAGGTTCCTAACCCAGAGACTACCCATACTCTGGAATAAACTCCCCATTCATGTCAAGCAGAGCACCTCACTGGACCTCTTCAAGAAAAGTCTTGATGACTGGATGGGTAACAGGAAATTCACCTCAGGGAATCATTTGAACAGCCTTGCTCGATAGGGGTACAAGGTACTAACATCCGGCAACAGGATGACTGGGTATGTTCTTGGGCTAGGCTTGTGTTGGCTCCCGGCCATTAGGCTAGTACTCACCGATGAACTTGTACCTAAATGTCTGATAGGGATATTGAGAGAGACTTAAGAATACATTACTAGCTGAAAAAAATATAAGGTAGATTCTTGAGACAGATCAAACAGGTTACATGAAAATACAGAGTGTGTACAGTAAGGCAATATTTAATGTATATCCATTTCAGTGAAGCATCACTATTTGGTAAACTTTTTAATAGTTACAGCATTTCTTGTTATAACATAATTAAAATTTAAGGAGAAAGGTGCCTTCTAAACCCAATATATATTCTTTAGGAAATCTGTTAAATTGCCCTCTTTTGGAAAATCTGGGCTTTATAAACATCAGATGTACAATATTATTTGCAGATACAATAATGCACATGACTGTTTTGAACATTCAACAAAAATCATAATTTGACAAATTATTTCATGAGGAACATATTTTCTGCTGACCATACTATATATCATCTATTATTTGTTTGACCAGCTCGCTTAAAACTCAACATTCATCAACATGTAAGAACAGCAGAAAAAGTAATGTTTCTCAATGACTGGCAACGGATTTTGGAAAAGTACACAGATTTAGTGTGAGTATGTTTTGTTTTATGGAAAATCTGTTTGCAAAGATTTTAAGGTAGGGTGGAGGAATGACAAAAATGTTTAAAAATACTGGATTTATGACCTGCAGATTGCAAAACTCTCTGGCAGGCATGGTAACTTGGACACAAAACCTTTACTAAGAAAGTAAAAACAGAATGTTATACTATTACAAAATGGAAACCTTTGCACTAACTTAATGCATGAGAATTTTCTTTTAGTTGTTTTTTGTTATTGAAAAATACACTTTTATATGCATTAACCAGAATCTAATTCATTATACCAAAGAAGAAGGCACAGTTATTTTGATGTTTGCTCTGAACAGTTGTTGGGTATAGATTGTATAAAAGGTATAAGTGATGCAGTTTTTATAGAATACTGCTCCCTATGCCCCCCACCCCCCACCCCTCGCATGCATATATATTTTTTCATGGATATTTTAATGAGGTTAGGTTGATTTTGTGCAGCTTCTGGTTAGAAAGAAGCATTTGAAAACATTATTCCCCAGTAGATAAAGTGCAACAGTCCTCGGCCAGTCTCCCATTATCTTCATTAGAAACACAGTCTGATAAAGTGAAAACCTTCCTGCCATTATATTTGTATACATTCTTTATACTGATATGATCTGCATTTTGAACAAAGAAAACATTTTACTGGGTATCCCATATTAAAACAAGCAGTCCCTTACATTTTTGAAGCTTACTTTCAACACCTTTGTGTGGAGTCTGCATGTCCTCCCCACGGTTGGGTAGCGTTCGAAAGACATGCATGCGTAAATGGGCGTGCCTTCGTTGAAGGTTGGATGTCGAGCTGGCGACTCAGCGTTTTGTAAAAATCTACTGCCAATCATTAGCGGACCAGAGTTCCGCTGTGGCGACCCCTTACTGGGAAAAAGCCGAAAGACAAACAACAACAACTTTCAACACCTTTAAGAAGACCAGTAAAACTGAATAGTTCTGTTGAGAATTTATAAATATTCTCTGCAGGCTTTGGAATTAATTTAATGTATAGTATAATATAAGGACATCTGCAAAACAAATGTGTTGCCATCTGTTGTTTTTCCTGCTTGGGTACTGTTAATTCATTTGTGCATCTATTCAGCAAGAAGAGATACAATGGTTTCACTCTGTTTCCCTTCTGTACTATGTTAGCAAAGATCCCCTCATGGTTTGATCAGTTTAATTCCTTACAAATGCTGCCTCTGCTGATATCAGACCTCTCAACTGTCCAGATCTTTGCAAAATTTCCAGATTTTTGCTTCATATTTATGGTCTGTTTCTCATAAAATTTATGGTTTTCTGGCAAATCATTGAGGATTGAAAGTCACTAAATAATTACATACATTTTGGTTTCAGACTTCATATCCTTCAGAAAATGCATGCTAACACAAATCCTGTTATTCTAACAAGTTTATAAGAGCAATATTTAAACTTTCTCCCTGTTTTCGGCCCTTACCCTCCCATTATTTTGGTCTTTGCCCAGAGTTCTTGTGCTAAGATGTTGAGTGGTATGACATGAGTGTTTGCATTAATGGTTGGGTACCTACAACTGACACTGGGGGGTGGAAGTGGGGGTGGGGGTTGGAGGAACTGCTGACATTTGGTGGCAAGACAGTCCAGCATCATTATAAAGGGAATAGGGATTGGGAGTGTTATCAGTTTAAATTATTTATTAATTATAACATAATCTATACAATATGGAAACAAAAACAAAAATAAACTATTTGGTTAGAGTCGCAGAATCTGCTGCAGAAAGTGTTAGTTATATTAATAACAAATATGTTTAGAATGTGCTGATACTATTGGAACATTAAGTGAGTGTGATTTTTTTAAAAGTTTCATACCGTGGCTTTACAGCAACAGTATCATCAAAGACAGAAGGCATAAAATACACACCAGAGTTCTGTGGTATAACTGTACAGTGTGGGGCACCCTATATTAGAAAATGTTTTGTTCAGGGTACTGGATCTTAATCTGAGCTAACATTGTGAAGGCAGTTTTCAGAGGCTATCAGTGAAGGGTTCTATAACTTAATATTGATACACAGAAGTATATCTGGTTCAACCAGTGCCCTGGGCTGGTACTATGAACCAGCACCACACCCCCTCAGCTCTTCAAATATTACAGTTAGATTTATGCCCCCGTCATCCCAGCTCTTCCACAGAAGAGCAAGCAAACAATAAATAAATAAATAAAAATGGACATTACTTCTACTGGCATACCAACCAGACCAACCAGGTGGACAGATACAACCCCCCCCCCCCATCCCAGCCAGTCAGGTTCCTTTTTGTGTCCTGTCCCCACGGTCCTTGAACACACTTCATTAAAAAAAATCTTCTTTTAAACTGCAAAAAACTGTTTGCTGTAGTTTACACCTTACCTGCATGGAGCTCTACAGCGGTCATGTTTTAGTTAAAAAAATGTTTAAACTGTAGCAAACTGCATTCTACAAATGTAGCAAACAGCTGCTACAGTTTATACCCTGCATGCACAGAGCATTATAGAGCTCAGGTTTTAGTTAAAAAAATATTTTTTTTCACTTCTAAATTGTGGCAATTGTAGCAAGCAATTGCTACAATTTAGACCACACACACACAGCTACAGTACTTACATTTGACTTCAAATGTAGCACTAGCTTTTAAAAGAGAGACCGGTATCCATGAACCTATCCAACTAAGTGCATATTACTCATACCAAGCCACTGTCCATCAGAGGGCATATCACACACACCATGGCACTATGCAAATAAGTGCATATTACACACACTATGGGCCTAAGTACATATCACTCACATTAGTCCAACTAACTGCACATTATCAACACACCATGGCACTGATCAACTAAGTGCATATCACCCACATTAGTCCAACTAACTTCATATTACCCACACCATGGCACACACCATGGCACTAATTGCATATCACCCACACCATGGCACTGTTCAGCTAAGTGCATATCACCCACATTAGTCCAACTAACTTCATATTACCCACACCATGGCACATACCATGGCACAAAGTGCATATCACCCAAACCAAGGCACTGTTCAGCTAAGTGGATATCACCCACACCATGCGACTGTCCAAATAACTGCATATCATCTATACTGTGGCACAAAGTGCATATTATCCAGACCAAGGCACTCACCAACTATCTGCGTATCACCCAACTGTGAGCCTGCCTAACTAAGTGCATATCACACACACTAAAGCACTGTCCACCTAAATGCATATCACCCACACTATCACCTTGTCTAACTGCATAACACCAACACCCTGGCTCTCTATAACTGTATATCAACCACATGAAAAATCTTTCTGAGACCATATCACCCATACCATGCCACTAAGTGCCTGTCACCCACATCATGGCACTGTCCAACTAAGAACATATCACCCATGGATCTAGGACTGTTGAAAGAAACTTCAACAGTCCAAAGCCAACTTCACCGAACACACTTTAACAAAAGTGCTTTTACCAAAAAAGCATTTTCACTAAAGTGCATTAAAAAAAAAACAATAAAAAAGCATTTATGCAGGGGGGAAGCCTCCCTGCATCCCCCATGTGGGGGGCTGTACCCCCACACACCCCTACTTTAATATTCTCACTCTGAGATCGCACTACAATGGGGAAAATGAAAAAATTCTCTTATCCGCACAGTAGTACGATCTCTACAACAGTCACTCCCCCACAAGTCCCTCTACCTGCAGGCATACTTCCACGAAAGTGCTTCTTCAGTGAAAAGCACTTTCGCAGAAGTATGCACAGCCATTTAGGATTCAGTGAAATGGCCATTCATGCATCAGTCCTAGACCCATCATCCACACCATATTACTGTCTAAGTGCCTATTACTCCAATCATGGTACTGTACAACTAAGTGCATATCACCCACACCATGGCACAGTCTAAGAGCATATCACTCACACAAAAGCACTGTGCTGCTTAGTGCATATCACCCATATAAGGCACTGTCTAATGAAGGGCATATCACCCACTACAAGGCACTGTGTAACTTAGTGCATACCATCCATATTGTGAAACAGTACAACTAACCACCTATCACCCACACCATGGCACTGTCAAAAAAAGTGTATGGCCACCCTCACCATGGCACTGTCCAACATAAATACATATTACCCACACCATGGCACTGCCCAACAAAGTGCATATCTTCACCAGATCAATGCAGTGTCCAGCTAAGTGCATACCGCCCACAACAAGGCATTGCTCAGATAAGTGCATATCACCCACAATATGGAACTGTCATCTAAACTGTGGCACTAAGCTCATATCACCCAGACCATGGCAATGACCAGCTATGTACATATCATCCACAACATAACCCTATCCAGCTAAATGCAAATCACCCACACCATGGTTCTGTCTAAGTGCATATCACTCACACTAAGGCACTGTCTAAGTGCATATCCCCCAGACTACTACTCTACCCAGCTATTTAAATATCACACACACCATGTACCTATCTAATTAAGTGCATATCACTCACACCATAGTACTGTCTACCTAAGTGTATTTCAACCACACCAAATCACTATCCAGCTAAGTGCAAATCACACACATGAAGGCACTGTCTAACTAAGTACATATCACCTACACCAAGGAATTGTCAAACTAAGCGTATATCACTCACAGCAAATCACTGTCCAACTAAGAGCAAATCACACACAGCGGGGCACTGTCCAGCTAAGTACATATCACCCACACCAAGGCACTGTCTAATTAAGTGCATATTACCCACACCATACTACTGTTTAAGTTCCCGTTACCCAAAGCTTGGCATTGTATGACTAAGTGCCTATCAGCCACACCATGGCATTGTCTAAGTGCATATCACACATATCAAGACACTGTCTAGCCAAGTGCATATTACCCACTCCATAGCACTGTCTAACTAAATGCACATTGCCCACACAAAGGCACTGTCCAACTAACTGCATATAACCCACACCATGGAGCTGCATATCATCTACACCATGGCACTAAGTGCAATCACCCAGAACATGCAATGACCAGCTAAATGCATATTACCCACACCATGGTACTGCCTAAGTGCCTGTTGTCCACACCATGTCACTGTCTAAGTAAGTTCATATTTCCCACACCTTGACACTGTCTAAGTGCATAGCGCCCACTTCAAGGCAATGCCTAAATAGCTGCACATCACCCAGAACAGACCACTGCCCACCAAAGAGCATATCAACCACACCAAGGAACCACTCTTCAAATAAGTGCATGTCACCCAAACCTTGCCATTGTGCTACTAAGTGCATATTACTCACACCGTGGCAATTAGTGCCTATCACCCTCATCATGTCACTGTCCATCTAACTGCATATCACCCAAACTATGCCCCTGTCCCACTAAGGGCATATTACCCTCACCATGGCACTGACTAACTAAGTACATATCACCCAAACAAAGGCACTGTCCAACTAAGTGCTCTGTTCAAATAAGTGCATATCACTCACACAGTGGCAGTGTCTAAGTGCATATCACCCAGACCATGGCAATGACCAGCTAGTTGCATATCACTAACATTGTGACCCTGTCCAGCTAAGGGTATACCACCCACAGCATGGCTCTATCTAAGTGCATATCACCTGCACCATGGCACTGATTAACTAACTGCATATGACCCAAACTAAGCCACTATCCAACTAAATACATATCAGCCACTCCTTAAAATTGTCCAGCTAAGTGCATATCACCCACATCAAGGAACTATCCAACTTAGTGCATATCAACCACACTGTCGCTCTGTCTAAGTGCACATCACCCCAACTAGGGCACTGACGTGCTATTTGTTTATCCCCCACACCATGAACCAACTAAGTACATATCATTCATGCTATGTGACTGCCTAGGTGTATTTCACCAACACCAAAGCACTGTCCAGTTAAGTGCACATTACCCACATTGATAACTTAGTGTCTGTCACCCACAACAAGGCTGTCTGAGAGCATATCATCCATACTATGGCACTAAGTATCTATCTCCCATGCATAGCACTATCAAACTAAGTGCATATCTCTACACCAAGCACTGTCTAATTAAGTGCTTATCACCTACACCATATTACTGTCTCAGTGCCTATTACCCAAACCATGGCACTTTATGACAAAGTGCATATCATTCACATCAATTTACAGTCTAACAATGTGCCTATCAGCCACACTGTTGCACTGTCTAACAGCATAATACCCATGCTACGGCACTGTCCAGTTAAGTGCATATTGCCCACTCCAAGGTACTGTGTAACTAAGTGCAATCACCCATGACACATTCCAAATAAGTGCATATCACCCAAACCATGGCACTGTGCTAACTGCATATCGCTCACACTGTGGCACTTAGTACATATCACTCACACTGTGACACTGTCTAACTAACCGCATGTCTATGGCAGTGCCGTGCAACATCACTTGCTATATATACCTCAGTCTGTATGTAAATCTGTTAACAAACCTCACTAAAAGAATCACAGGCCTAAAGCAGATGCCCTACACTGACCACCTTAAAAAAACAGCTATAATCTGTCGCATCTTGTCTACTCAGAGGCGATCTATGCTTAACATACAAGGCCATGTCACACCCAGAGCTGTTGGACATGCTACATTTACAGAAATCCCTCAGAGCCACATGCTCCAGGGATCTAAACCTTGTGATCACAATAAGCAAAACATGCTGGAGGGATAGGTTCTTGACCCAGAGACTCCTCAGACTCTGGAATAGACTGCCCATACATGCCAAGCAGAGCGCCTCTTTGGCCCTCTTCAAAAGGAACCTTGACGATTGGATGGGAGAAAGGAAATTCACCCCAGGGATCACGTCAGTCACCCCGCTAGACAGAGGTCCAGGGAAGTAAACAGTGTGGGAAGAAATAGCCAGGGAATTGTTATGGCTAGGCTTGTATAGGCCCTAGGGCTGATAGCCTAGTACCAACATATGAACCTATGTTACAATACCATCTGTCTCATTGCAGACCTTCAGTCAGTATTACATCTCTTTTTCTTGACATCTATGTAAAGATGATGCTCCATATCCTCTGTTACCCATTAAACCATGGCTCACTTCACTCTGTCTCTTCAGTCAGTATCACATATGTTAAAATAGATGATCACGTGGCAAACATACACACAATAATCAGACTTGTCATGAAATGACTAAGTCGTCAGACAGACTTGGTCTTCTTCTTCAGAGTATGAATCTGAAAAAGAAGTTTGTCTCAAAGCTTATTTATTTTCAATAAAACTATTATTCTTTTTTGGTACGTAATTTTCATGTTTTGTTGCTTATTTATATTAATATCTGAAATGGAGAGTGGCTTTGTGTGCAGTGTTTTGTGTACGTATATTTATTATTACTAGATCACATATCCTGCCACAGTACTATCCATCTATCTCATCTCCTTCTATCTACATCTGGAACTGCTCATTACTTCTGCCACAGTACTGTCCTTATCAGTCCAGTATTATAGTCACAGACACATTTTCTGGCATGCTACTCCCCTTCACAGTCCATATCTATAGTCACTGACACACATATTCTACAGTGATTCTAACTACCTCACCTTGTAGTAACAGTTAGAACCACATATCACTCCTGCAACAGCACTTCCCAAGTCAGTTGACATCTCCCTTCAGTACTACTAACCAGGATTATGCATCTCAGCTGATGTCTTGGTAATAAATACCATTCCTGTCACAAAATTGTCTAAGCCCAGTATCTATTAGCAGACAGCACCACATCTCTCCTGTGACAATACCACTACCTCAGCAAGCAGCTGCAAATAGCATACATCACTCTCATGCACTTTTCTACTCACACCTTAATTACAACAGGTATGTCTCATCAATGCAGTAATGTTCAATGTAACCATATCTACTGCCAGTAGTGTGCAGTGTGGCCCTATCTACTGTCAGTATTGTGCAGTGTAGCCCCTATCTACTTTCAGTAATGTGCAGTTAGCCCCTATATATTTTCAGAAATGTGCAGTGTAGCCTCTGCCTACTGTCAGTAATGTGCTGTGTAGCCACCATTGACTGCCAGTAATGTGCAGTGTAGCCCTATCTACTGTCAGTAATGTGCAGTGTAGCCCTACCTACTGTCAGTAATGTGCAGTGTAGCCCTACCTACTGTCAGTAATGTGCAGTGTAGCCCCTATCTAGTTTCAGTATTGTGCAGTTAACCCCTACATATTTTCGGTAATGTGCAGTGTAGCTCCTATCTACTGTCAGTAATGTGCAGTGTAATCACTATCTACTGTCAGTTATGTTTAGTGTAGCCCCTATCTACTGTCAGCAATGTGCAATGTAGCCTCTATCTACTTCCAGTAATGTGCAGTGTAGTCCCTATCTACTGCCATTATCTGCAGTGTAGCCCTATCTGCTTTCACTAATGTGCAATGTAGCCACTATCTACTGTCAGTAATGTGCAGTGTCACCCATATCTACTGCCAGTAATATGCAGTGTAGCCCTATCTACTTTCACTAATGTTCAGTGTAGCCCATATCTACTGTCAGTAATGTGCAGTGTAGCCACTATCTACTGTCAGTAATGTGCAGTGTAGCTCCTATCTACTGTCAGTAATGTGCAGTGTAATCACTATCTACTGTCAGTAATGTTTAGTGTAGCCCCTATCTATTATCAGTAATGTGCAGCGTAACCCCTATCTACTGTCAGCAATGTGCAGTGTAACCCCTATCTATTGTCTGTAATGTACAGTGTAGCCCCATCTACTGCCAGTAATCTGCAGTGTAGCCCTATCTACTTTCACTAATGTGCAGTGTAGCTACTATCTACTGTCAGTAATGTGCAGTGTCGCCCCTATCTACTTTCACTAATGTGCAGTGAGCCCCTAACTACTGTCAGTAATGTGCAGTGTAGCCACTATCTACTGTCAGTAATGTGCAGCATAGCCGCTATCTACTGTCAGTAATGTGCAGTGTAACCCCTATCTACTGTCAATAATGTTCAGTGTAGCAACTCTCTACTGTATGTAATGTTCAGTGTAGCCCCAACCTAATGTCGGTAATGTGCAGTGTAGCTCCTATCGACTGTCATTAATGTGCAGTGTAGCCCCTATCTACTGTCAGTAATGTGCAGTGTAGCCCCTATCTGCTGTCAATAATGTTCAGTGGAGCCCCTATCTATTGTCACTAATGTGCAGTGTAGCCCCTAGCTACTGCCAGTAATGTGAAGTGCAGCCCCTATCTACTGTCAGTAATGTGCAGTGTAGCCCCTATTGACTGTCAGTAATGTGCAGTGTAGCCCCTATCTATTCAGTAATGTGCAGTATAGCCCCCTATCTTCTGTCAGTACAGCACATTTCCCTGTCATAGTATTAGCCACTTCTGTTTATATCTGTAATCAGTACATCATATACCTTTTACACAACTGTCCATCTTAGTTTGGCTGCACTTTTTGTTCCACATTTTATTTTATTTTATTTAGCCTTTGCTGATTTGGTTAGTCCCAGTAGGCTAATGTCTTCTTGTCAGAGAAGATTGAAAACTACCAGGGGAAATTTGACCAGGGAATCAGTGAACTTTCCTTCATCTTTCTGATAGGTGCAATGCAATATTTTTATGTCCATCTGAGCTACCATCAACTCAAACAGATGGGGCATCACTTTAACATTTCATCTGAAGGATGACACACTCAGGACTGTAGCACCCCAACAAGAAAGAGGTACATACATATGACAATATAATGGCATGCAAATGAAACTGGATAGGAAAATGAGGTCCTAATGATATTTAAATGTATGCAAGATGAACAGAGTCAGATTCATAGTCATATATGGGTGAAACTGCATAGCAGTGTGCACTACTCTATAAAAGGGAGAAGAACACAGAGAAAGTTGAAGTTACAGATAGTAGGACTGCTTGGATCAGTACCAGTGATACAGAAGGATACTGAGTGCTACAATTTCTAACAATATCATTCCAAATAGTATCTACAAGGTGGTAGCCAGGGCCAACAGAAATGTTCCTGACAGCAGCTGACATACCATCATTTCACTGATAAACATATCAGTATTAGCTTAAATGTAGACTGGGACATTAAACACACCTTAGCTGCCATCATGCATGTAGAGACTCTGTAGGAAAGTGTGGCCCTCCCACAGCCTTGGAGACCACTGTATACCTCTGGCTGTTCTAGCTAAAGGGGCCTTTTTACAGTTCTCCCATCAAGAATATTCAGAAGTCCTTGGCATCATGCTTCTACATGTGGGAGAACATGTAGCAGATCATGCATGGTTTCCTAGCACACAACACAAGAGAGCTTTAACATCATGTGCACACGATCTGTGACATCAGCTGCACACATGTAGGAAAAAAACATCTGGCCCACAGTCACAAACATCCCATGAACTAAAAGGTAATTTAATGCATGAGAAATCATAAGCAGTCTGTCTGAACAACACCCACACACTTCCCATGATTCATATATGTGACACATATCATATCTGTATTATTGCTTCCTGAACTGTAACATTTTACAGGAGATATCTAACTTGTACATGCAGGCATTGTAGCCAACATTAATGCATGTGTATAGTTGGTTCCTCTATTTACAATGATGCTGGATACTGCCAGAACTCTGGCTTATGAAGCCCATATTGAACTCCAGTATAATGCCACACATGCACAACTCCACAATACAGCAGAGCATACATCTGGCCAGCTACAACCCTTCTCCTCAGAATCTGAATCTTCAAAGGAAGTAAGGAAGGGTCCCTCCTCAAAGATAGACTCCTCCTAGTCAGAAACATCATTTGAATCAGGAGGTTCAGAGAAAGCTTCAGGGGCAGATCCCTCTTCCTTTTCACTGGAGAAGACTCTAAAGGGGGTTGCCTAGCTCAGACTAGGACATAAGGCCCTCAGCTAACCTGACCAGGTCTTGCTGATAACCTGCTGAGTGGGAGCCAGTAGTCATAGGCATGGGACATGAGGTAGAACTCTTCTTGGGAGTAGCTTTGGCCTTGGACCTAGGTAGGTCTGCCATCCTGACGCCAGTCTCTATGTAAGGCAGAACCAATGCAGGCTGATTGCCTCAAAGGAACGTTGTTGTTAGAAGATCGCTCATTGCAAGCCGAGGTCTGCTGAACAACTGTGGACCGGACTGACAAATTGAAAGCCAAGGCCTGAGTAGAAGTTGAGGAGCTCGACAACATAAGAGGCCTGTACCACCACCTCTGTTGCAAAACGGGGCTGCAAAACTGCCTCACCTTCTTCAGTGATAATGAGCCTTGGGGACTGGCAGATGGTGAATGGTTGCTATTCGAGGCCGTACGCTTGGGTCTTTTTTCCTTGTCCTTCTTACACTTAGGGTGCTCCACCTCAGGATAACTGGCAGATGCCATTGAATGATGCAAAGAAGATCGCAGACTAAGATACCTAGCAAGATTCTGAAAGTCTGAGAACTGAAACGGGTGCAAAAACAGCAATTAGGGATGTTGTGATCTGGGCCTAGACAGTTGACACGCAAAGTATGAAAGTCTCGGTGTGGGATTTGCTTAGCACAGCAGAGACAATTGTTAACCTTATCTGACATGAGTTCCCCCAATGGGGTACTTAGCTTTAGAAAACTTCTCTCTGGTGCAGACCGACTGATGTACCGAAACACTCTGCTTCAGGCTCTGATGGCAAGAAAAGACTGATGTCACGGCATTGAACGGCTCCATTTATACCCAATCCCTAAGAGCCACATGGTCCAGGGATCTAAACCTGGTCATCACAATGAACAATACTTGCTGGAGGGATAGGTTTCTGACCCAGAGACTTCCCATACTCTGGAGTAGACTGCCAAAACATGTCAAGCAGAGCGCCTCTTTGGCCCTCTTCAAAAGGAACCTTGACAACTGGATGGGAGATAGAAAATTCACCCCGGGGATCATGTCAGTCGCCCTGTTAGACAGGGGACCAAGGAAGTAAATATTCTGGGAAGAAATAGCCAGGGAATTGTTATGGCTAGGCTTGTATAGGTCCTAGGGCCGATAGCCTAGTACCAACCTATGAACCTATGAAAAATACCTGTGCAAGAAAAACTGCTAAAGGCTATAGATAATAATTTAAAACATTTAGTGCAGCAGATCAGTGAAAAACATTATCTAGATGAAGAAACATTAGGGCAACCAGAAAAAGAAGTGACAAAGGAAGTGAGAAAATAGGTTACTTAAAGGTATAAACAAGAAATATGGACATAGGAAATAAAATAAAAAAAGAAATCTAATATGGTGTGGTATTTAGGCAGGAAAGAAAGGCAAACCAATGAAAACAACAACAAAAAAAATGCAGCTCCAAATATATTTGATGAGCCGTACAAGCAAAGATACCTGTATTTGGTAAATTTCACATTACAAAAAAAAATCTTATCAGGGTGCAATAGAAAAAAGAAACTGAATTTTAACATGTTAAACAAACAGAAACTGAACTGACAAATCATATGCAAAGTGAAGGAATTAATGTTGAAATTCCAGCTCAGGTAATATTGCAAAAGGATATGAGCATTTCAGTGTTGGGGAAAGAGGGGATGTTATCAATAAAGGGAGTTATATTAATGGTGTGTGTCTTCATATGTATCTGTAATAATTTTTCACCTATTTTATATACTGTTGTTTTCACTGTTGCAACTTTTCACCCTGGGCCTCCACTGAAAATAGGTTCTTCTGACCCAGACGGACCATCCCAGTAAACAAATGTCAAATAAAATAAACATAATGGGTCAATGTGTCTCCAGACAGAAGAGCAGCTGACCAAGCAGGATGCACCTGAAGAAAGATATGCTACAAGGCTGTGTTTTGGTGCCTTTGATAGGAGACTTCCACAAAGTCCAGTTAGAATTGTGCAATAAGGGAATGAACAGGAAACAGTGAACATTGGGACACAGGTAATACTCTAATGAGATACAATGATGAGGCCCTAAACGATGGAGCAACAGATTGAGCTGGGTGCATCTGAAGATTTGTCACAGGACTTTGTTTTGGAGCGTTCTGTAGAAGACTTGCTTGAAAGTCCAGTTAGAATTGTACAGCAAGAGAAACGGCAAGAAACAGGGAGCAAAAAGTCCAGAAGAAAAATATCTAAGGAAAAAACCTCTTTCATTTTCTTAAGATGGATAGCCATATTAAGAGAGATGAAAGAAACAGACACAGAAAGTAAATAAGACCTGAAATACTAGAAGACTGGTGAAAACAGATGAACATTCGGTTAGGACTATTAAAAGAAATGAATGTGCTATAACAGAAATAAATTAAATATATTATTCTGCAGCTAAACCAATAACAGAGAAAGTCTTACCACAAAAACATAGAGTAACAAAGGAAAGGAAAGGAACAAGTAGAATTCACCAGGGGAGAGATGGATATATAAAATTATAAACCAGCTAAAGTAAGAAGCATCACTGTTAGAAGAACTCAGAAAAGGGAAGAGATCATCAGTAATTTGTGTTCAATCAGACTTTGTGCTCACCGTACAAAACTCTACTAATACTCTCCTTAAACAGACTCCTCTCAACCTCTCACAGACATGATAAAACAATTGTTATACATAACTGCTGCCTGCACAATTCACTAAGTTGCATGAGGGCTTTTTCTTTAGTAACTTCTGTTTGTGTATAAATGTAAATAGAAATGTAACTACTCTGTTTTACTGGAACTTAATGCAATGTAAGCAAATGGGGCTATTGTTTACGGGCTTCTACTGAAAATGAGTATTACCCAGTCGGACTTTCCCAGCAAACAAAGATAAATAAATAAATAAATAAATTCCCAGAAAGATAGATGTGCTAACAGCACCACACAGTATCAAAACACATAAGGGTTTAACATGTACTATTTACAGGACTGAGAAACGAATGAACAAAAGCTAGAAAGTATAACTGAGACCAGCTGGAGTGCAAAGAGTTGTACACCCGCACTTGTGCTCTGGTGGTCCGTCTGCAATGACTATGAGCAGAAGAACCACTTTTACTTATTAAAAATTCCATGCTAAACATCCATAGCTCCTTAGGCTACAGATGTGCAGGGAAGCGTTATAGCTTAAAAGACCGGGAGAAACAATCACAAGACAAATCTGTCATTCAAAGTCTTTATTGGTCTGTTCTTCAGAGCAGATAAGTGTTATCAACAATGAAGTTTTGTTCATATGGGATAAACACATACTAAAAGTTGAGAAAATGGATGCAAGTGAAACAGATGTAATAATCAAATTAAAAAAGACAAAAGTAGCATTACCCACTGAAACATTACACCCAGCAATTATAGTGTCTTAATTACTAAGAGACACAAAATCATAAAACACTAGGATTTGCTAGTAGAAGTTAGAGTAATGCATATGAAAGGTACCTGGATAGTTCCAACACCTGTAGGAATAACAGACCTATTAGCAAGAATTTACAATCATACCTAAATACAAACTGCAAAAGGAGTCAGTTCTGAGTACATTGTGGGTGCTGAGAAGAGCAATCCTGGCTAACATGAAAAACTGAAGCAATAATTTCAAGAAATCTAATCGTACCCTGACTTAGGAGTGCATTCATTCCCATCACAGTATTAGAAACTGAAAATGTTGAGAGAAAGTAAAAATGAGACACATAATAGCACTAGAATCCTGCCAGGTAAATTAATTTAACTTTGGAACTTTAATAGATGAAGTAACACAGACATTACTATCCTGCAGACGTAATCACATTGGGAACACAGGAAAAGTAAAAATAACTTTGGAACCAAAACAGGAAACATTGAGTAACACAAAGTTCCACACAGTACAGGACAGGTGTAGTAGCACTAATTCACAGCAGGGCATCTGATGAAGTGGCATTATAGTACACAGGTGAGAAAATAGGCATGCAGTGTGAACTATTCAGTTAATGAAGACAGAAACACTGGGTCCAGCATCACATGACAGAAGTCAAACAGAAATATTGAATCAGGAAACTGTCTGCTGTTCCACCGACCCTCATCTCTGCATGTCTCATGGAAGTTAAGGCACAGCATACAAGGCACTCACTTTCATGATTAACCTTTGGAAATGTATGACCAGGTCTCCTGTGTGAGTAATGGGCTTTCCCACTCAGTCATTGGGTGCAGTAATAAGCCAAGACATGATTACAAATGCCTAATTTTCCACCCTATTTTAGTGTTTCAGTTTCTTTGCTTATTTCTCACTGTTTGCTTTCAGGACCTGCCAGGATTGTACAGTTTACAGGAGCTCAAGACAGTGAGCCACATACCACAGCAGCTGGTTTGCATATGGCCTGCTGACAGCTGGACAATGTCCACTAGTCTGATCTATACCGTTAATGAAATTAAGCTGAACTGGAGTTTACTGAGGGACAAAACAAGAACAGTGTGTACTGTGAGAGGCTTAACTGCTGATCCTGAAGTTCAACACAAGGTAAGTGAAATATTTTCCACACATGGCTAGCGCCATAAATTAAAGATGTTTTGTTCTTTGGTTGTGCATTACCTATGCAGATCTCTGTGATACAGATAAATGACTCACCAAGGGGTCATTTCTTGCCAGGTTAGTAAGCACCTGGTCTTGTTCATGACAAATATTATAATTCCTGTTATGGCCTCTGCATTTCATAGGAAAAATCTCTGTATTGGCCTGATTTCCACTGGGGGTCGGTCTGATCATTCTGCAGCTATGGACACACTCAGAATGTCTTAGCTAATATTTCGACAGAGCATTCGGCAGCAATGTTAGTGATTCCACGTAATTTATGGAGGGGGCTATGAAGTAGTGGACATGCTAATTATCAAGATTATAAAAAATGTTTCCTCTGCTGTAAGGTATGCATTCGTATGAAAACACTGATAAATACACAGTGGTTGGAGCTGCAGTTCATTGTGTGTTCCCTCAAGATGTTTCAGGTTGTCTGACAACATAGATTTCATTCAACAGGGGCTGGCATTAATATCTCTGTATAGTAGTAATGCATCACAGTTATTTATTGCATGCCTTGTCTTTGTCTGTTGCAGGAGTGCAGAAATGATGCCGCACTCAAAAAATGTGATGGTGATCATAAAAGTCATCACTAGTTCATTCAGGAATGATTAGGATTAGCTACATATCAGGCTCCCATACACACCTGAAGACCATTCAGACATCCACGGACCTGCCTGAAGATTACCACCAATACCACGGCCATCAATCAGGTTCAGACATCAATGGACCTGCCTGAAGATTTCCAGCCATGCCAAGGCCATCACTCAGGTTCGGACATCGATGGACACTCACCGTCCTTTTACTTCTTTTTTATTACAGGAAGTAACAGTCGATTTTCAATTGGCTTCAAAAGTGAGAGCCCTCTTTTTGCATTTGCTGCTTGCCTTTTTTACTGTTTCAGTATTTTAATTGTTTAGCAGTTATTGCTATTTTTTACCATTTTGTGGGGTTTCTCAATGCTAATGATGTGTTTAGAAGTAGTCACCAACAAGTGTGCAATAGTGAGGTCAATTCTCCAAGGAATCTCACTTACAGTGCTTTTGTGCTTTTGTTCTCTGGTGTGTAACAGGATGCAGCCACGTATGAACATTCTAAAACATTTAGCAAACTGATTCAAGAAACACAGAGAACTCAAAGAGGCATTCCTAGTGGGAGTGGGTGTTAATCAGCGATTATGTCTGAACCCCGTGCTGTTCATACTAGTGATGGACTACACAAGCAAACTAGTCAGCAAAGCTGCTGTATGCAAATGTTGTGGCATTATAATTATACTCTGAACAATACCCTCAGCAACTGTTTTAATTTCTCCAAGTCATTAGGGTTTCAAATACCATGACGGGATTGGACCCCATTTCTAAGGCAAAGTATGATTAAAGATCATGAAATTAGTATTGTTGTGCTCAGAATTTTCTCCTTCTGCAATATATGGAGTTGCATGTATCATTAACATATTTAAGTACGACTGTAAATTATTTTTTTATAAGACCAGTTGCTCCTACTACTATTGGAACTGTTGGGGTATCCTTCTTCCACCTTTCTCTAGTTTCTGCCTGTAAATCCTGGTATTTTATGACTTTCTGTCTCTCTATATGTAAGATACTGTATGCACTGGGTGTAGCAATTTCAATGATCAATGCTACTTTTGTGTTTTTTTCATGGACTACTAGATCTGGTTTTCTTGCATCTATGTTTTTAAACAGTTGGTATCGGGTGATCCCATATGATATAAACTTCATCATTTCTATGATGCTTTGTGGCTCATGTTTCCAATAATGTTTTTCACCTACTTCAATATTATAATGTTTGCACAATCCCCAGTGCAACAGTCTTGCCACATTATTATGCCTTTCAGTAGGCAGTCCTTCTGCCATTAGTATGTCACATCCAGCAACGAGATGTGTGACTGCTTTCAATTCTGTTTTATACAACCTACATTTGCCTGTTTTTCCCACATGTTCAATGGACTTTGTAAGCCAATGTGTACGTAGTCCACTATCCTGGGCCACCAATATTAACCTTTTGTCTTTTGGTTTACGTTCACTTCTTCTTAACCATTCCTGCATTCAATCCTGACCAACATAAGGTTGTTTCAAGAGTTTCCTATACTTGCAGCTGTATTTATGCATTTTCCACATTTCTTGCCTTCTTATCTGATCCTTCACCTTATATTCTTCCTTTTGTATTTTGGCACATTCAGTCGTTGCCTGGTTTTTATCCACTTCTGCTTTGATTTCCATTCCCGCTTGATACCAATATGCTTCTGCTAAACTATGCATGGAAGTCATCTTAGATTTATTCTCCACGGTTTTGAACTTTTACTACATTTGGATCTTGTGAAGTTAGCAGATATGTATGTAGTCCAATTGCAGATTTCTACATGTAATCAATTTCAAGGAGGTCCATACACCTTCAGAATGGGAAATATATAATGTTGGGCTACACTGATCTTTATAAATCATTTGATAAGCATAAACCATTTTTTTCTTGTATTCCTGTCTAACTGATCCAATACCTTTTGGGGCCAGTCAGTCACTCCAAAACTGTAAGTTAGGACAGGAGGAGTAAACTGGCTTAGATCTTGAACTTTGTTCCTAGATGTCACAGCAGTTTTCAGTATTAATTTTAGTCTTCAAAAATATTCCTTACCAGGTTTTATTCACATTTGTTCATGTTTAATTGTCGATCCTTCATCAATTCCCAAATATTTATATACTACATCTTGCTTAAGTTCTTTTATATCACATTCAGAATCACATTTATTAGCCAAGTATGTGCACATACAAGGAATTTGACTCTGGTTTCATTGACTCTCCAAGTATGAATTACATAAATGGCAGACATGCAACTATTAAGAAAAAAAAAACAACATATATGTAACTATTAATAACAAGACAAAAAAAGTAAATATACATCTACATATACATCTACATACAAGATGCAAAATGCAACTCAGTGCAAGAAATACTGAAACAACCTCTGAAAGAAATGAATATTAACAATATATAAACAATACTGCAGAATCCTCGGAGGCTTGGGAAAAAGAATATCCCAACCTAATAAGCTGAGTTAACCGTTTATGAACTTGATGGCCTGTGGAAAATAATTGCTCTTATATCTGCTTGCTTTGGTGCATATAACACCTGGCTGATGGTAATAGTTCAAAAAGATGGTGGCCTGGATGTGAAGGGTTGGTGATGATTTTCCCTGCCTCTTTCATGACTCTGGAATAGTACAGGTCCTGTAAGGAGGGCAAACTAGCACCAACGATGTTTTCAGCAGACCTGACTATTCAACGTAACCTATTTTCATGTCCCAGACTGATGTTTTTTTTGGTGTTGCATCTTTCCTGCTTTTATACATTTATCAAGACCAAATGACATTCTTATATCACCTGAGAAAGTTTCAATCACTTGCAGTTGTGCTTTCAGTTTCTCATCTGATGAACTATACAGTTTTAAATCATCCACAAAAAGAAGATGAGAAGTCTTTACACTTTGCTGTTTTCTATGAGCCAAATTGTAGCCATGACCTAATCTGTTAAGTAGATAGTTTAATGGATTAAGGGCAAGACAAAAGAGCAGTGGTGACAGAGAGTCACCCTGGAATACCAACCTTTGAATTTTTATGCCTGAAATAATAATTTACCCTTTATCATGGCTTAACTGCAAAGTGGTTTGAAATTGTTTCATGGTTGCTGTAATGTAATTCAGAGTTGTAAGGTGTATCTTGTACATTTTTAAGCACTCTTTTATCCATGAATGTGGGAAACTGTCAAATACGTTTTTGTAGTGTATCCATGCCATTCTTAGATTCTTCCCCTTTTGACTTCTCCATTATGACTTTATTTAATAACAAATGGTCCTGTGTTCCATATGGCTTTCTTTTGTTATCCTTTTGGCCTATTGTCATGACTGAGTTTTCTTCTAAATGACTATAAACTATTTCGGCATCAGTTCCACTATATAGTTTATACATCGTCGGAAGGCAACTTATTGTTCTACAGTTTTTAGGATAGCTTGCAGATTAGCTCTTAAGTAGGAGCATTGTTTTTTCTGTTGTTAACTAGGCTGGTGTCTGTTCAGGGTGCACATATAAGTAGTTCTTACTCATGGCTGAATCTGTATGTAAAGATGTTAATACTTTTAGCCATAAGTTAGGTATGAAGTTTGGGCCTAGGATTTTCCAGTTAGGAGCTTTTCTTAATTTTATTCCAAGCTTCCTGGCTGTTACTTCATCCCATTTCATATCCTGTATATCTAAACTTTTTATTCTTTCTTTTACCTTTTCTATCTATTCAGCATCTTTGTTACGTTCCACAGGATCTTCATAGATATTTCTCCAAAATGTATCTATTTCTTCTTTTTTGGTGATGTTTCAATTTCTTTTGCCTTGTTTCTCAATTCTCTATAAAACTTTTTTGGGTCATCAATAAATTGCTTATTTTGTACTTTTCTTTTGTATTTATCTGCATATATTCTGCTGTTCTGGTATCTTTAGCTTATTGTTTGCAATTGTGTATGATGGATCCTGGTCTGTTCTAATACTCCGTGTTGCTTTTATCATGTCTATCTTTCTGAGTATATTTGTTGATCTGTTCCCTCTTCTGTACTCTTATAACAGTGACCCTTCTTGTCTTAATCGCTTTATAGTTTTCTCTATTTGATACATTTCATTTCCTCCCTTCCTTTCCCCTCACTGCCCCCTGTTTTTGTAGTAATACTTTATCTGTTATTAATTCTACTGCATTTGCATGTGTGTAATGTGATGTAAACAGTTAGCCAATGAAAGAGAAATATATATGTAAATTTAACAAAAACTCTGATGAAAACGAGGGAAATAACATGATCTGAAACAGAGAAAGGAATAGTAATCAGTTTTAAAAAGATCCAATCATACATAATCTTTACCCCATATAGAAATACAAATGTATATACTAACATTTCATAATTCTAAAATAACTTTAAGCATGTAAAGAAACTAATTATTCTTATCAAGTATGATGCAATTTAATTTCAAATTATACTAGCACAAATGCTATAATACCATTAAAAAGACAAAAAAAGGAAAACAATATACATAAAATGTTATGCACAGCAGTGAAGTGATAACCCAGCAGTGCACCACAGTACAAATACTGACACAGAAAAGAGATGTGTCAAACAGAGTGACATCACTTATACAAACTTTCGATATGAACAATTAAAATTAACATTAAAACTGAAGTTCTGAGCAGCTAGGCAGCATATATGGTGTCTTCCAACACACAATCACGGAAGAACTAACAGAATTCCACAGTCAGTCAGGTTTAAACAGAATGATATGTGAACACTTCCGTCTCATGTGCAACAGGCTACAGTGGTAGCACATGCCAGATTACAAAGTAAAGTTAACATTATACCTAAAAGGTCAGCCTAATCATTTTTCAATGCACAATCACTGAAAAATCATGATGGTCTAAAACTGCTCAAGGGATCTAAAACTGTTAGACCTGGAACCATATGAGTTTACAGGACATCTTTACATTTAAGTTTTGCATTCTATGAAGATATGATTATCTCTGTAGTTTATATCAACCTTGCTAAGGCAGTTGATGCTATTCTATATGAGAGAATAATTTTAAATATTAAATGTACATTTAGGCAGGACATGAAAGGAACAGTTGGGGATACCTATTTTTTTTTTTTGGTCTAATACATAGGTTGTAAGGGACCTCTGGATAATGAAACATTATTGCAAAATGGAATTGTGCTGTTCCTTTTATCATGCCTTGAGGACAGGTTGTGCCTGAATCATCAATATTTCTGTCCCACTACTTTGCAATATAATGCATAAATAAATAAAATAAAATATGCTAACTAGTAAAAAACTGGGTAATGTAATGGCAACAATTAAACTACCTGAAATTGTCCAAAATAAGTCCTTAATAATTGTAATGACTTTGCACTTACTATCAGCAGATGTAGCTTTATGAAACTTTACTACACAAAGTACCCTAATGCATACTACACAAAGTACCCTAATGCATACTACACAAAGTACCCTAATGCATACTACACAAAGTACCCCAATGCATACTACACAAAGTACCCTAATGCATACTACACAAAGTACTAACTAATTCATAGATTCACAGATTCACAGATTGTTACTAGACTAACAACCCAGGGGGCCTTTCTAAGCCCAGTCAAGTTTTCCTGAAAGAATAATGATATTCTGTATCCATATAGTGCACTGAGCTCCAAGCATTTATAAGCTCCCTCTGTCTATAAGGGTCATGGGTTCGAGGCCAGGAGCAAGTGAGTTCTGTGCAAGTGTTTGGATAAGTAGTAGAAAGAATACTAGCAGGGAAATGTGTCTGAAGATATCCAAACCACACTATTGAAACAGAATAATTATATTAATACTTGGTACTTTTTTAAAAGTATGTGACTCATTATTTTAGGTTTATAGATGATTTAATTTTTTATATAAAGGAGGTAAAGAGACTATAATTCATTTTGTGAATTTTTTAAATTCTAATCAGTTAGGTTTAAATTTTGAAGGCCTACAGAGTGGAAATTCAGTGGTTTTCTTAGATTTAATATTAAAAGGAAATGTGGAACAGAAAAAAAATCAACACCAGAATACATAGAAAATGTGATGATGGTGGACATTTCCTGGATGGACGTAGCTGCCACCCAGTACATACTATGAATTCTTTACCATAAGAATTGTTAAGAATAAGTAGGCTCTGTAATGAGCCGCACATTTTAGAAAGAGAAATTTTAAACTCTTGTCGGATTTTCAAAAATAGAGGATATACTATGGAAACAATTAGAAAAGCTTTGGAAAAATTATGTTGTACAGAAAAATGGATATTAAATGTCAAAATAAATATAATATTAGTTCATTTTATGAAAAATCAGACCAAAAGTGTAACAAAATTTATTTTGTTACATCATATAATGTATTGTCTGATGACATTATAGCAGTTATAAAATATTATTGGCCATTCTTCAGAGAAGGAAGATATAAATTGAACAATATATTACCTCTGATTTCTTTTAAGAGAGGTCGTAATTTAAAAGACAGGTTAGTTCATGCTAGTTTCTCTTTACCAAGTATTAATATAAGTTGTGAAATTGGTAGGGTTGGTACTTGGGCATGTGGCAATTGTTTTGTTTGTCCATTTGTAGTGAAATATTTTGATAAAATTAATGGTATAAAATATAGACCAATAAAGGAATATACTTGTAATACAGTGGGTATTATTTATGCTCTTAAATGCCCATGTAATTTATTTTATATTGGTGAAAGTAAGAGGTCCTTTAAGATCAGACTACAAGAACATATTCGTGATATAAGAAATAAAAAATTAGAAAGTCCTGTAGCTACCCATTTTTATGAAGTACATAGAGGGTCATGTGAAGGTCTAAAAGGTACTATTTTGGAACAGGTTTCAGCTATAAACTCTATGTGTTTAAAAAACAAATTACTGTCAAAAGAAGCAGTTTTTATTTTAAAGTATGACACTTTGTTTCCTGGTGGATTAAATCAGGAGAGTAATTGGAAGTTTCTTTTGTAAAGTGTTGATGAAATTGGTAAATTGTTGTATTGGTAAATTTTAATGTGATTGATGCATGTTTATAAGAGATATTTTTCTCTGTTTGTATTATCTCCTGGAAGGCTGTTAAGCCAAGGCGCTAGAGAGGTTTTGGTGTGTTTTAATAAAAGGAAAAATCTACTGGCTTTGTTGTTTGGAATTGTGTCTGAAGACTTGTTAAAGTAATGTGTTGTGATAGTGTGTGTGTGTGTGTGTGTGTGTGTGTGTGTGTGTGTGTGTGTGTGTGTGTGTGTGTGTGTGCGTGTGTGTGTGTCTGAATACTTGCAGGGAATTGAGTCTGAAGACTTGTTAAAGTAATGTGTTGTGATAGTGTTTGCTTATTAACAGTGGGAGAGTAGACAGTGAAATGAGATTGTAGGAAATCTGTAATTATGGGGAGGGTGTGCTGTGAACTAATGGATGTATAGTGGGGTGGTATAAGTACAAGGAATTTAGAGGGTAAATAGACACACAGTGACAAATGTAGTTGGCAAAGGAAGCTATCTATTAATAGTCTTAACAGTCAAAGAATATTTCCTTGTGATGCTATGTACAGTTACCAAAGGGGTGCAACTGTAATAGTAGGTGTATACCAAGGTAGCAGGTGCACCCCAAGATAACAGGTGTACACCAAGATAGCAGGTGTACTCCAAGGTAGCAGGTGCACCCCAAGATAACAGGTGCACACCACGATAGCAGGTGTACTCCAAGGTAGCAGGTGTACACCAAGATAGCAGGTGTACTCCAAGGTAGCAGGTGCACCCCAAGATAACAGGTGTACACCAACTGTTAGAAATCAACAAACGAGATTATCTAGCCATATAAGAGTAGCATGACTTCTTTCAGTGTGTGTGTGTGTGTGTGTGTGTGTGTGTATATGTGTGTGTGTGTGTGTGTGTGTGTGTGTGTGTGTGTGTGTGTGTGTGTGTGTGTGTGTGTGTGTGTGTGTGTGTAAGAAAGGGCTGTGTGTGTTTGTGTGCATGTTTGTGTCTGTGGATGTGTGTTGGTATTTGTATATGTGTGTATGCACATTTGTGTGTGTATACGTGTTTGTGTGTGTGTGTGTGTGTGTGTGTGTGTGTGTGTGTGTGTGTGTGTGTGTGTGTGTGTGTGTGTGTCTGTGTGCATGTTTGTGTCTGTGGGTGTGTGTTTGTATTTGTATATGTGTGTGTATGCACATTTGTGTGTGTATACGTTTGTGTGTGTGTGTGTGTGTGCCCGCGCGTGTGTGTGTGCGTGTGTGCGTGTGTGTGTGTATGTGTGTGTGTGTGATGGAAAACATGCTAATGAGAATATGAATGTAAAGCCCCGGTACAAAGTCTTTTGTCTATTAGTCTTGGCAGGGATACTACAGCTAAAATTATTGCTACGGATATAAGATGTAATTTGTGGACATGTGTTTAGGAAAGCATATACTAATTTATACACATGTAATTTTTTAGACATAACCAAATATAGGTAAGTACACCCCAAGTGAGTGAGAACTGCATATTTATTGTTTGTATTTCTCTGGAAAAGGTCAACAGACATCCCAACATGCAATATTATGTTGCTATGACATCTTCCAGGCTCAATACATGGGCTAACATGGTTCCATGATTAACAAAATTATTTTCATAGAATCACAGGATCATAGGAAGTTACTAGGCTATTGGCCCTGAGGTCCTTACAAGCCCAGCCAAGAATTTAGCGCATGTGTCAACAAGTCAGTACCCTATGCCACTGTCAAGCAGGGAATTTAGTTTACTTGGAAAGTCTAACTGTACAGCAGATGCTTAGGGAGAAAAGCTCCAAAAATTGTAACAGTAAAGTGAGAATTAAAATTAATCAAGGCATAAGAGTGGGGGTTTGCATAATAGTTGAAGTGTTTACCTCATAAACACAAGGTAGAGGGTTTGATTCTTATCTTTGGAATAGGAAATTTGGTTGGATTCAAAATGGCCCACAAGGGCAGCTAGCCTAATACTAAACTAATAATAAAAGTTGACATATTAACATTTAGCAGTAAAAATACTTGATCTGTACAGGAATAGAAGTCTGAGTAAACAATACTACAAGGAAGCTATGAAGGAGAAAGGGGAGTAGTATTACTGAGCAGCGATGAGGATAAAGTAACTTCAGAAACTGCAACACTGTACGCTGATTGTAAAAGGATGCTCATTAGCACTGCAACATTGTACGTTGATTGTAAAAGGATGTTCAGTAGCACTGCAACATTGTATGCTGATTGTAAAAGGATGTTCAGTAGCACTGCAACATTGTACGCTGATTGTAAAAGGATGTTCAGTAGCACTGCAACATTGTACGTTGATTGTAAAAGGATGTTCAGTAGCACTGCAACATTGTATGCTGATTGTAAAATGATGTTCTGTAGCACTGCAACATTGTACGCTGACTAAAAAAGGATGTTCAGTAGCACTGCAACACTGTACGCTGATTGTAAAAGGATGTTCAGTAGCACTGCAACATTGTATGCTGATTGTAAAAGGATGTTCTGTAGCACTGCAACATTGTACGCTGACTGAAAAAGGATGTTCAGTAGCACTGCAACACTGTACGCTGATTGTATAAGGATGTTAAGTAGCACTGCAACTTTGTACGCTGATTGTAAAAGGATGTTCAGTAGCACTGCAACATTGTACCCTGATTGTAAAAGGATGTTCAGTAGCACTGCAACGTTGTACGCTGATTGTAAAAGGATGTTAAGTAGCACTGCAACATTGTACGCTGATTGTAAAAGGATGTTCAGCAGCACTGCAACATTGTACACTGATTGGATGTTCACTAGCAGGAACAGATAGAAATCAAATACAGAATGAGGGGCAAAGACAGAGTGAGAAGTGGGGAGTGGGGAGTGTGGGCATGAATGAAAATGTGAGGTGATGGTAGGGAGAATGACTAAGGCCTTGTTGCTGGAATATGCATGATATTTGAATACAATTATATGCCGGCATTTTACAGATACATTGTTCTACGTATATCTTATTCTGACACAGTGGAAGATTGCCTAAACAAATTCGTACACATTCCAAAGGTGGGAGACATAATGATTTTCTCAGTTAATAGATTTTGCTATTTTTTGAATGTCAGAATGTTATAACAGAGTTTGTATTTCTGCTGTTCTACATGACCCACTGTTATTCTACCTTTGTCATTCCTTTGAAGTAAAAGGTGTGAAAAGTCATCAGCACAGTTAAGACACCTGTAGGGGTCAAAGCTAGTGGTGGTGTGACTGGCAGACCATTAGTTTTTTTTTCATACCCCTCCTTCTATTGTCTTTTGTCAAAAAGAAAAAAGAAAAAAAGAAATATTTGTTTGCTTAGGAGTCCTGATGTCTGCAGTCTCCTTCCTTTGGGTATGACTGAGATCTCCTGCTGTACCATTTCTTTCCTATCAGAAATGGTCAGGTTCACTGTTCTGCAACTGCATTCACACTTTATGCTGTCTGATGTCATTCAGATATGCATTCTGTTACCTTATGAATTAATGAGGCGCCGGTCCTTCAGTTTAGATTAAGAGGTGCAGTTTTATCTTTTTAAATCTGTGTTATTCACATGAAATACCTTTGCAGACAAGGCGTCTGGCATGCCGTTTAATGTTACTTTACAATACTCTGTAACAGTTTGACATTTCAATTTGAATTAGAAGAGTGCGCGAGCACTGTCGTCATGCCCTTTAATGCTACTTTACAATACTTTGTAACAGTTTGACATTTCAATTTGAATTAGAAGAGTGCGTGAGCACTGTCGTCATGCCCTTTAATGCTACTTTACAATACTTTGTAACAGTTTGACATTTCAATTTGAATTAGAAGAGTGCATGAGCACTGTCGTCATGCCCTTTAATGTTACTTTACAATACTTTGTAACAGTTTGACATTTCAATTTGAATTAGAAGAGTGCGTGAGCACTGTCGTCATGCCCTTTAATGTTACTTTACAATACTTTGTAACAGTTTGACATTTCAATTTGAATTAGAAGAGTGCGTGAGCACTGTCGTCATGCCCTTTAATGCTACTTTACAATACTTTGTAACAGTTTGACATTTCAATTTGAATTAGAAGAGTGCGTGAGCACTGTCGGCATGCCCTTTAATGCTACTTTACAATACTTTGTAACAGTTTGACATTTCAATTTGAATTAGAAGAGTGCGTGAGCACTGTCGGCATGCCGTTTAATGTTACTTTACAATACTTTGTAACAGTTTGACATTTCAATTTGAATTAGAAGAGTGCGTGAGCACTGTCGGCATGCCGTTTAATGTTACTTTACAATACTTTGTAACAGTTTGACATTTCAATTTGAATTAGAAGAGTGCGTGAGCACTGTCGTCATGCCCTTTAATGCTACTTTACAATACTTTGTAACAGTTTGACATTTCAATTTGAATTAGAAGAGTGCGTGAGCACTGTCGTCATGCCCTTTAATGCTACTTTACAATACTTTGTAACAGTTTGACATTTCAATTTGAATTAGAAGAGTGCATGGGCACTGTCGTCATGCCCTTTAATGCTACTTTACAATACTTTGTAACAGTTTGACATTTCAATTTGAATTAGAAGAGTGCGTGAGCACTGTCGTCATGCCCTTTAATGCTACTTTACAATACTTTGTAACAGTTTGACATTTCAATTTGAATTAGAAGAGTGCGTGAGCACTGTCGTCATGCCCTTTAATGCTACTTTACAATACTTTGTAACAGTTTGACATTTCAATTTGAATTAGAAGAGTGCGTGAGCACTGTCGTCATGCCCTTTAATGTTACTTTACAATACTTTGTAACAGTTTGACATTTCAATTTGAATTAGAAGAGTGCGTGAGCACTGTCGTCATGCCCTTTAATGCTACTTTACAATACTTTGTAACAGTTTGACATTTCAATTTGAATTAGAAGAGTGCGTGAGCACTGTCGTCATGCCCTTTAATGTTACTTTACAATACTTTGTAACAGTTTGACATTTCAATTTGAATTAGAAGAGTGCGTGAGCACTGTCGTCATGCCCTTTAATGCTACTTTACAATACTTTGTAACAGTTTGACATTTCAATTTGAATTAGAAGAGTGCGTGAGCACTGTCGTCATGCCCTTTAATGCTACTTTACAATACTTTGTAACAGTTTGACATTTCAATTTGAATTAGAAGAGTGCGCGAGCACTGTCGTCATGCCCTTTAATGCTACTTTACAATACTTTGTAACAGTTTGACATTTCAATTTGAATTAGAAGAGTGCGTGAGCACTGTCGTCATGCCCTTTAATGCTACTTTACAATACTTTGTAACAGTTTGACATTTCAATTTGAATTAGAAGAGTGCGTGAGCACTGTCGTCATGCCCTTTAATGCTACTTTACAATACTTTGTAACAGTTTGACATTTCAATTTGAATTAGAAGAGTGCGTGAGCACTGTCGTCATGCCCTTTAATGCTACTTTACAATACTTTGTAACAGTTTGACATTTCAATTTGAATTAGAAGAGTGCGTGAGCACTGTCGTCATGCCCTTTAATGCTACTTTACAATACTTTGTAACAGTTTGACATTTCAATTTGAATTAGAAGAGTGCGTGAGCACTGTCGTCATGCCCTTTAATGCTACTTTACAATACTTTGTAACAGTTTGACATTTCAATTTGAATTAGAAGAGTGCGTGAGCACTGTCGTCATGCCCTTTAATGCTACTTTACAATACTTTGTAACAGTTTGACATTTCAATTTGAATTAGAAGAGTGCGTGAGCACTGTCGTCATGCCCTTTAATGCTACTTTACAATACTTTGTAACAGTTTGACATTTCAATTTGAATTAGAAGAGTGCGTGAGCACTGTCGTCATGCCCTTTAATGTTACTTTACAATACTTTGTAACAGTTTGACATTTCAATTTGAATTAGAAGAGTGCGTGAGCACTGTCGTCATGCCCTTTAATGCTACTTTACAATACTTTGTAACAGTTTGACATTTCAATTTGAATTAGAAGAGTGCGTGAGCACTGTCGTCATGCCCTTTAATGTTACTTTACAATACTTTGTAACAGTTTGACATTTCAATTTGAATTAGAAGAGTGCGTGAGCACTGTCGTCATGCCCTTTAATGCTACTTTACAATACTTTGTAACAGTTTGACATTTTAATTTGAATTAGAAGAGTGCGTGAGCACTGTCGTCATGCCCTTTAATGCTACTTTACAATACTTTGTAACAGTTTGACATTTCAATTTGAATTAGAAGAGTGCGCGAGCACTGTCGTCATGCCCTTTAATGCTACTTTACAATACTTTGTAACAGTTTGACATTTCAATTTGAATTAGAAGAGTGCGCGAGCACTGTCGTCATGCCCTTTAATGCTACTTTACAATACTTTGTAACAGTTTGACATTTCAATTTGAATTAGAAGAGTGCGTGAGCACTGTCGTCATGCCCTTTAATGCTACTTTACAATACTTTGTAACAGTTTGACATTTCAATTTGAATTAGAAGAGTGCGCGAGCACTGTCGTCATGCCCTTTAATGCTACTTTACAATACTTTGTAACAGTTTGACATTTCAATTTGAATTAGAAGAGTGCGTGAGCACTGTCGTCATGCCCTTTAATGCTACTTTACAATACTTTGTAACAGTTTGACATTTCAATTTGAATTAGAAGAGTGCGTGAGCACTGTCGTCATGCCCTTTAATGTTACTTTACAATACTTTGTAACAGTTTGACATTTCAATTTGAATTAGAAGAGTGCGTGAGCACTGTCGCCATGCCCTTTAATGCTACTTTACAATACTTTGTAACAGTTTGACATTTCAATTTGAATTAGAAGAGTGCGTGAGCACTGTCGTCATGCCCTTTAATGCTACTTTACAATACTTTGTAACAGTTTGACATTTCAATTTGAATTAGAAGAGTGCGAGCACTGTCGCCATGCCCTTTAATGCTACTTTACAATACTTTGTAACAGTTTGACATTTCAATTTGAATTAGAAGAGTGCGTGAGCACTGTCGTCATGCCCTTTAATGCTACTTTACAATACTTTGTAACAGTTTGACATTTCAATTTGAATTAGAAGAGTGCGAGCACTGTCGTCATGCCCTTTAATGCTACTTTACAATACTTTGTAACAGTTTGACATTTCAATTTGAATTAGAAGAGTGCGTGAGCACTGTCGCCATGCCCTTTAATGCTACTTTACAATACTTTGTAACAGTTTGACATTTCAATTTGAATTAGAAGAGTGCGTGAGCACTGTCGTCATGCCCTTTAATGTTACTTTACAATACTTTGTAACAGTTTGACATTTCAATTTGAATTAGAAGAGTGCGTGAGCACTGTCGTCATGCCCTTTAATGCTACTTTACAATACTTTGTAACAGTTTGACATTTCAATTTGAATTAGAAGAGTGCGTGAGCACTGTCGTCATGCCCTTTAATGCTACTTTACAATACTTTGTAACAGTTTGACATTTCAATTTGAATTAGAAGAGTGCGTGAGCACTGTCGTCATGCCCTTTAATGTTACTTTACAATACTTTGTAACAGTTTGACATTTCAATTTGAATTAGAAGAGTGCGTGAGCACTGTCGTCATGCCCTTTAATGCTACTTTACAATACTTTGTAACAGTTTGACATTTCAATTTGAATTAGAAGAGTGCGTGAGCACTGTCGTCATGCCCTTTAATGCTACTTTACAATACTTTGTAACAGTTTGACATTTCAATTTGAATTAGAAGAGTGCGCGAGCATGTCGTTTGATATGTACATGCTTACTCCAAGCACACCTCTGCAGTGTTCTCCATTATTTATTTTATTTTATTTATTTATTTTATTTAACATTTGTTAACATTTGTTGACCATTATGAGAAACATTTCTCATCCTGACACCTAAAAAGTCCATGTTCTACACAGCTGCACATTGAAAGGGTCAGACAAACATTCAGTACATATCCATGATAAATATACAGAATCACATTAATTCATTAAAATAACTATTTATAAGTATAAAGTGACACATTTTAATAATCCTGTGATCTTCACACTTGAAGTTGTTAGTAAATTGTTAGTAAGTGTTCCACATTTTGCCCATTTGTTCCACAGTTTGGAGATGGATGATTCGGAGCTACGATTCCAAGACATCCTCCTGAAAACACTATCAAGTGCACAGTGACTCACGACAGGTCAGGCCCACCATAAACGGTAACAAAAATCAGGGAAGAGGAAGGTGTGCAAAGGGATAGAGACACAGAGTAGGGTATACTGAGGGTACCATATGGTGAAAGATGCAGATGCAGCACAGGGTTTGAGCGATCATGCCTCTGGTTGTGGAAGGCGGAGGCTGCTGTCACACACTGTGGGTCTCCATAAGTGACACTGTACCTGCAGTGGGACATCAGAGCTGAATGAGATGGCCAGCTGGCATGGTGCAGGAGCACACTAGGGGGAGGAGGCAACTCCACAGCTGCCGCAGGGGTGGGGCTGCTATTATCACCCTCTGACTCTTTCATACTTAGTCCTATCTGAATAAGTTGCAACTCTTTTTAATGTTTGTGGTCCTGCGCTGTAAGGGTGCAGGGTCACAGAATTCCCTTGAGGGGTACTGGCATAAACACTCAATATGGAGGAGCACAGGACTCTTTTTTTCATATATTGAGTGGGGGAACAGCTAGCCATACAGGGTATTAAAGGTGTAGGACAAATCACTAAGTTTGGGGGAATTGCAAGTTCAACATCACAAGTGAGATCTTTGTTGTATTAAGGACTTGTAACAATTAATTTTATATAAAATACAGAAGGGGCTATGCCCCAGAAGTAGGAGGGATTTGAAGCAATACATTTGTTCAGAGAAGTAGGCAAAAATTAATTGGGGATGTTAACGCAGAACTCACCTCCTGCCTGTTTAGTTGGTCTGAGTGAGTAATTTTACTCACTTTATCTTGTATACATTGTATATCACAGAATAATCTACCTGTTACTGACATGTTTGAAAGTGATGAATGCACGTCACAGTTTGATTGCATCATACCACAGTTAGGGATGAGATCAGATTATGTGTTTCTTTTCTAATTTACAGGGTCTGTAATTCTGGAAGGGAAAGAAGTTTGCATTTAGGGGCAAATAAAAATTGATTAGGGAAAAGGCCCCAAAATAGGGGCACTTTTAAATATTCTTTTCATTAAATTCAAGTTGTTAAATTCATCCCGGGATTCCACCTGTGTCTCTCTTGGACAGGGGCAATAGATGCTGATCGTGGATACAAGGGTAACTTGGCTAGGCTTGTAAAGGACCTAGGGCCATTAGCCTAGTAACTTCCTCTGATCCTATGGGATCACAGAATGAGTCATAGCCAATGCACACTACATAGTCATATGCAGTGCGTTCATACAAGCTTATCATTTATTTTGTATTTATTCTTTGTTGCCCTGGTAGAAAACTGATCACATTGTTAGTTTTCACGATCAACCTTGATGTACACAACAGGTGTAATGCATGAATCTATCTGTCTCTTTATCTATCTAGCTATTTTTTTTTTAATCAGGTGAGTGTACTGGTCAGTGGTCCCTTTTTAGCCATGACCCAGGAGAGTTAACATTCAAAGCATAATACAGTGATTTTCAGGACAGAGGTACATGTGAGCCTTGTACTGTAACAATACACAAAGAGCAGGTAATATGGGCAGCTGGTATTATAATAACGTACTGAGAGCTATTTTGCAAACTTTTGCAGTACTATAATTGTACAATCAGCATAACCGCATCAGAGGATTGGCCTAAGCATTGTATGTTATGTCTCTTCATTCTCTCATAGATTCATAGGTTCATATGTTCATAAAAGATTTCTAGGCTAATGGCCTTAGAGCCCTTACAAGTCCAGCCATATTTATCCTGAGTTGCCCCAACTGTCAGTAGGTTAGGCGCATAAAGTTCGCAAAGGTAAGAGTCAATGGTAATTAATCTTGCCTCCCTACTGAAACACCTCTTGCCATGGCCACTGGACAGTAACAATCTACAGTAATTAATCTTTCCTCACTACTGAAACACCTCTTGCCATGCCCCCTGGACAGTAACGATCTATGGTAATTAATCTTGCCTCCTTACTAAAACACCTCTTGCCATGGCCACTGGACAGTAACAATCTATGATAATTAATCTTGCCTCCCTACTGAAACACCTCTTGTCATGGCCACTGGACAGTAACGGTCTATGGTAATTAATCTTGCCTCCCTACTGAAACAACTCTTGCCATGGCCACTGGACAGTAACAATCTATAGTAATTAATCTTGCCTCCCTACTGAAACACCTCTTGCTATGGCCACTGAAGAGTAATGATCTACGGTAATTAATCTTGCCTCCTTACTGAAACACCTCTTGCCATGGCCACTGGACAGTAACGATCTATGGTAATTAATCTTGCCTCCCTACTGAAACACCTCTTGCCATGGCCACTGGACAGTAAAGATCTATGGTAATTAATCTTGCCTTCCTACTAGAACACCTCTTGCCATGGCCACTGGACAGTAACGATCTATGGTAATTAATCTTGCCTCCATACTGAAACACCTCTTGCCATGGCCACTGGACAGTAATGACCTATGGTAATTAATCTTGCCTCCCTACTGAAACACCTCCTGCCATGGCCACTGGACAGTAAAGATCTATGGTAATTAATCTTGCCTTCCTACCAGAACACCTCTTGCCATGGCCACTGGACAGTAACGATCTATGGTAATTAATCTTGCCTCTCTACTGAAACACCTCTTGCTGTGGCCACTGGACAGTAATGATCCATGGTAATGCATCTTGCGTCCCTACCAAAACACCTCTTACCATGGTCACTGGTTAAACTGAATTCACCCTGGTCTACCTGATGAGGCCACTGAGCACAAGTTGTGGAAACAAGGGGGGGCAGCCACAAGACAGCAATGTAGTAAGAATCATGTGCCCTTGAGGGAGGGACTGGGAGGGTCTTTGAACCGCTGATGAAAAACTGTCACGGGAACTGCAGCGCTCACCTTTGAAACCAGGCAGCCAAATACCCACTCCCCCAACCCAGCTCACAAACAAAGCAGATTGCAGGTAAGCTATCAACTGATTCAAGCTATCAACTGATTCAATAACCACACTGTAATAACATTCCAACCATTTATTGAATGCAATAGTCAACATTAAAGATGCCACCGTATGTGTACATATAACCATAACATAAAATAGCTGTTAACCTTTATAGGTTTTCCCCGGCATAAGCATTTGTAGTGTGGTAACAGGTCATTTTATACAAAAGGGGATACATTGTCATAACTGTATCTCACCGACACAAGTTACAGGGTTTGATTCTGAACTCTGGTTATTGGCTAGGCTTCTAATGGTCTGCAGACTGACAGCCTAGTATTTACGTATGAACTGGTGTGTGTGAAAGTGTATATACATATATATATATATATATATATATATATATATATGGGATCACTATGGATTACCGAACGCTCAAAATCCCGACACTGAAGATACCGAGGCTAGATGACCGAAACCTCGCATTACCAAAAGACCAGAAGCATGAAATGCAACATCCCGACGATAAGGGATTTTGCGTTAGTGCTTCTGGTGTTGCGGTTCAGCTAAGTATGTGTCTGTAAGTGTGTTTGTGAGGGGTGTAGTGTCTGTAAGTGTGTGTTGTGACTGTGGTGTGTGTGTGTGATGGACTGTAATGTGTAGGTGTGAGTTTGCCTTGTGTGTCTGTTTGTGCGATCTCGGAGTTAGAATAATAAGGTTGGGGGGGTGTGGGAGGTGCAGGGTGGCTTGCCCCCTTGCCTATGTCTAGTGTGGGATGCATTGTTTGGTTGTGGGAGGAAGGTGTGTGTGTGTTATTTGGTTGTGTAAGTTTCGCGATTTTGAATTTCGCGGTTTTACATATTCGGTATTGTGGGGTTTCGGGCATGTGGTCTCAGTGTTTTATGCGTCGGGATTTTGGGCGTTCAGTATTTAGTAGTGATTCAATATATATATATATATATATATATAGATATATATATATATATATATATAGATATATATATATATATATATATATATATATATATATATATATATATATATATATACACACACACACACACACACACACACACACACACACATATATATATATATATATATATATATATATATATATATATATATATATAAATACATCGACAAGCACTTCTGTGTATGTGTACCTGTTTCGTAGATTGGACTACAATGCGGGTAAGGGAAAATTCCCTTTTCTCCACTATAGTGCGATCTTGGAGTGAGAGCTTACTTTAAAAAACAGACCTTTCTGTGACAGTATGTCTATTCAAACAAGTTTGAGCTGAATGCATGGTAGGGCTATGCTTAGCACATCAGAACAGGAAATTGTTTTCTTTTTTCCACGTAGTGCGTGTCTTGTTTTTTGTCGATATGATGGATTGTTGACAGTAGATATCCAGGAATATCATGTTACAGTACCGCTTACAGATGGAGAATGTTCTGCCAGTGATGGTGTGCATCTGGCTGGTGTGCCAGGGTTTGGGCGGCTTCCTCTCTCCCTGTGCATCCAGAACATGACCCTTGCACAAGCGTGAGCATTGGTACATAATGGATGTACAGGAACAAAATCATTTTAGTCTTTCTTGCTACAAACCAAGGGAGAAGAGAGAGAGAGAGAGAGAGACGGAAAAAAGAGAGTAAGTATAACATGACAGCAAGGTGAGTGGGACATGTAATGCAGATCCACCTCCGCTAAGGAAGAGGAGAAGAGGTAAAATTAAGGAGCAAGCAATAGGATGTCGGTGATGCATCAATGACGACCCAGACATCTACTCTTATTGTAAGTTCTTTACTATGTCTTTCATTGATCATCGTTGCAGTATTGCTTACATATGGGAAAATTCCCAAAGCTTTTCAAAATATTTATATGGAGGATTGAAGAGTGGAACTGGAGTCTAGCATACCTTGGAAACTGATCTAGCGAAGCCACTTCCAGCCTTGTCAAGGACATACATTTTACAGTGTTTTTCTAAATGTGTGTTAGGAGGTGAGGTCGGTAATTGTCTGCTACTGGTAAATAACATTAACTGTGTCTTTTGGGGGTTGAGGATTAGTTGTGATTTACTTAGATATGATTCAATATCATTAAAAGCTCTTTGGGCTACTATTTAGAGGTCTGGTACGGTATCTGCTGAGCAGATTAAACTTGAATTGTTTGCATACTGAACTACTTTAGTGTGTGTTGTGGATGAGGCTAGATCATTGGAGAAGATGGTGAAAAGAAAGGGTTCTAGTATGGACCCTTGGGGGACTTTGACTGAGACAGGTGCAAATGGTGAGAGTTCAGATTTCCATCATACTGCTTGTTGTCTGTCAGAAAGATCGCTTAGGAACCCGGAGAGGGAAATCTCTGATAGGCTTAGTGAGGCAAAAGTATTAAGAAGTTTCTGATGGGAGACCATGTTGAACACTTTCGACATGTCTAGGAAGACTGATGCTACTTGCTGGTTTGAATTTCTCACTTAGTTGATGGTGCTAGAGAAATTAATTAGTGCTGTGGTGGTGCTGTGTTTTGGTCTGAAACTGTGTTGGGAGGGAGAAATAAGGTTGTAAGATAAAAGGTATTGTAGTAATTGAGTGTGGATACATTTTTCCAAACTTCTGATATAGTGGGAAAGGATGGCTATGGGTTTGCAATTCTTTAATTCTGTTGATGTTTCTCCTTTATGTAGATGGGTGATATAGAAAAATATCCATAATTTTGGGGCATATTATTCTGCTGTAGACCTATTTACCAGAATGGAGATAGGCAGAGCTATGGCATCAGCTGACAGTTTGAGGTACTCACTGGGGAGTTGATCAGCTGCTAAGGAAGAAGGTTTCAGTTTTTTCAACATTATTCTTATGGTGATAATTGGGACAGGTTTGAGGTGAAAAGAGTTGTTGTTAGTTTCCACATTAGGTGGAAGAGACAGTAGGGTGGAATTGTTCCATGTCACCAAAGAGAGGATGGTGTTTATAAAGGAAGTGTTGATTTGTGAGGCAATACTCATGCTTTGGTTATTGGTTGTTGGTTCTGGGGTTGTAGCTTTACCTAGGTGGAGGAGTGAGTTAATTGCTTGCCAGAACTTTTTGGGATTCTTTTTATATTAGTTTTGCATAGATGTATACCATTTTTTTTGTCTAGTTTGACTTGTTCTTTGGTTTGATTGTGGAGCTGTTGGTATGCTAGCAGAGTTTTATTGTCTTTTGTTTTTGGGTATTGAAAAAAGGTTTTGTCCCTTAGTTTTTGAAGTATAATGGTTTCTTTTGATATCCAGGGCAATCTCTTATTTTTAACATGACGTATGAGTAGGTGCTAAGCTATTTAGAATAGCTAGAAATGTGTCAATGAAGTATGTTACAGCTTGGTCAAATTGGAGATGATGGAGTGGTGTCCAGTTGAATTTACTGAGCATGGCTAAGAATGGTTCATTGGAGAAGTTTTGGTATTTCGTATAACTTTGTAAACTATGGTTTGGGGTAGGTTGAGCTATTGATGGATTAAGTAGGTAGGTCTATGAACTAGGTCCCTAAATGGTATCTGAATCCTGCCAAACAAATTGTCAGACTGGTGAATGAGGCAACCCTTCTGTTGTGTGAGCAAGTCTAGCAAGTGTGTTAACTTGTGAGAATTGTCCTTAGCCATGTGGAAAAAAGGGCAGAACCAATGTTGCATGGGCAAAAGTGAATCGCCAACAACCTCTTTAAGATGTCCTTCTTGACACTGAGGAGGACCCTTGGAATAAGTGGAGAAAAAGAAAAAGCATAAAGGAATGTCCCTTCCTTGACACTGACATGGACTCCATTTCCTAAGCCTCTGGGCATTGAGATCTGGAGCAGAACAGTCACTGCAACGTGTTCAAAATGGAGACAACTAGATCAATCTGAGGAGTTCACCACTGGCAGATAATCTGTGTGAAGTCCCTCTGTACAAAATCCATATGGGATGGTCTGCCTTGGATCTGCTCAGGTAATCGGTCACTGTATTCACCTCAGAAAGGATGTAAACTGCCAGCAGGAAGAGTTTGAACCAAATAGCTATATCCCAGGCTGTCACGACAAGTCTGCAGAATTATTTTTCCCTCCCTGTTTGCTGATTTACCTCATTCCAGACATGATAAGCATTTACTATGTAATTATCTTTATATAACATTTGCCTCCTGCAATCACATTCATCTTTCTTTTCTAACATGAAAAACACAACTCTTCAGTGAAAAAATGAATGAAACAGCAAGACTACCCAAAGGGGATACGTATCTGCCCACCTGCTACGAAAACTGGCCAAGGCCATTCAGACAAAAGAGAAAACGCACTCTGTGTTATGACTAGTGACAAGAACATTCCGCACTCTGTGTTATGACTAGTGACAGGAACATTCCGCACTCTGTGTTATGACTAGTGACAGGAACATTCTGCACTCTGTGTTAGGACTAGTGACAGGAACATTCCGCACTCTGTGTTATGACTAGTGACAGGAACATTCCGCACTCTGTGTGATGACTAGTGACAGGAACATTCCGCACTCTGTGTTATGACTAGTGACAGGAACATTCCGCACTCTGGGTTATGACTAGTGACAGGAACATTCCGCACTCTGTGTTATGACTAGTGACAGGAACATTCCGCACTCTGTGTTATGACTAGTGACAGGAACATTCCGAAGATATTCCTGCACATCACTTTTATTTCATTGTGCATTATCAGGCTTGAGTCAGGGGTGGGACGTGCAGAGGGAGAAGGGGATCCTATCATGCACATCACTTTTATTTCATTGTGCATTATCAGGCTTGGGTCAGGGGTGGGACGTGCAGAGGGAGAAGGGGTTCCTATCATGCACATCACTTTTATTTCATTGTGCATTATCAGGCTTGGGCCAGGGGTGGGACGGGCAGAGGGAGAAGGGGTTCCTATCATGCACATCACTTTTATTTCATTGTGCATTATCAGGCTTGGGTCAGGGGTGGGACGTGCAGAGGGAGAAGGGGTTCCTATCATGCACGTCACTTTTATTTCATTGTGCATTATCAGGCTTGGGTCAGGGGTGGGATGTGCTGAGGGAGAAGGGGTTCCTATCATGCACATCACTTTTATTTCACTGTGCATTATCAGGCTTGGGTCGGGGGTGGGACAGGCAGAGGGAGAAGAGGTTCCTATCATGCACATCACTTTTATTTCATTGTGCATTATCAGGCTTGGGTCAGGGGTGGGACGTGCAGAGGGAGAAGGGGTTCCTATCATAGGTTCATAGATTCATAGATTAGTACTAAGCTAACTGCCCTTGTGAGCAATTTTAAGCCTAGCCAATTATCCCTTGTCAGACTCAAACCCTGCACCTTGTGTTTGTAAGGCAAACACCTTAACCATTAGGCCACCCTCCCAACCCTGGGATGTGCAGAGGGAGAAGGGGTTCCTATCATGCACATCACTTTTATTTCATTGTGCATTATCAGGCTTGGGTCAGGGGTGGGAAGGGCAGAGGGAGAAGGGGTTCCTATCAGTCACATTACTTTTATTTCATTCTGCATTATCAGGCTTGGGTCAGGGGTGGGACGGGCAGAGGGAGAAGGGGTTCCTATCATGCACATCACTTTTATTTCTTTGTGCATTATCAGGCTTGGGTCAGGGGTGGAACGTGCTGAGGGAGAAGGGGTCCCTATTATGCACATCACTTTTATTTCATTGTGCATTATCAGGCTTGGGTCAGGGGTGGGACATGCAGATGGAGAAGGGGTTCCTATCATGCACATCACTTTTATTTCATTGTGCATTATCAGGCTTGGGTCAGGGGTGGGACGGGCAGAGGGAGAAGGGGTTCCTATCATGCACATCACTTTTATTTCATTGTGCAATATAAGGCTTGGGTCAGGGGTGGGATGTGCAGAGGGAGAAGGGGTTCCTATCATGCACATCACTTTTATTTCATTGTGCATTATCAGCCTTGGGTCAGGGGTGGAACGTGCTGAAGGAGAAGGGGTCCCTATTATGCACATCACTTTTATTTCATTGTGCATTATCAGGCTTGGGTCAGGGGTGGGACGTGCAGAGGGAGAAGGGGTTCCTATCATAGGTTCATGGATTCATAGATTAGTACTAAGCTAACTGCCCTTGTGAGAAATTTTAAGCCTAGCCAATTATCCCTTGTCAGACTCAAACCCTGCACCTTGTGTTTGTAAGGCAAACACCTTAACCATTAGGCCACCCTCCCAACCCTGGGATGTGCAGAGGGAGAAGGGGTTCCTATCATGCACATCACTTTTATTTCATTGTGCATTACCAGGCTTGGGTCAGGGGTGGAAAGGGCAGAGGGAGAAGGGGTTCCTATCAGGCACATTACTTTTATTTCATTGTGCATTATCAGGCTTGGGTCAGGGGTGGGACGTGCAGAGGGAGAAGGGGTTCCTATCATGCACATCACTTTTATTTCATTGTGCATTATCAGGCTTGGGTCAGGGGTGGGACGGGCAGAGGGAGAAGGGGTTCCTATCATGCACATCACTTTTATTTCTTTGTGCATTATCAGGCTTGGGTCAGGGGTGGTACGTGCTGAGGGAGAAGGGGTTCCTATTATGCACATCACTTTTATTTCATTGTGTATTATCAGGCTTGGGTCAGGGGTGGGACGTGCAGATGGAGAAGGGGTTCCTATCATGCACATCACTTTTATTTCATTGTGCATTACCAGGATTGGGTCAGGGGTGGGACATGCAGAGGGAGAAGGGGTTCCTATCATGCACATCACTTTTATTTCATTGTGCATTATCAGGCTTGGGTCAGGGGTGGGACGTGCTGAGGGAGAAGGGGTTCCTATCATGCACATCACTTTTATTTCATTGTGCATTATCAGGCTTGGGTCAGGGGTGGGATGTGCAGAGGGAGAACGGGTTCCTATCATGCACATCACTTTTATTTCATTGTGCATTATCAGGCTTGGGTCAGGGGTGGGACGTGCAGAGGGAGAAGGGGTTCCTATCATGCACATCACTTTTATTTCATTGTACATTATCCGGCTTGGGTCAGGGGTGGGACGTGCAGAGGGAGAAGGGGTTCCTATCATGCACATCACTTTTATTTCATTGTACATTATCCGGCTTGGGTCAGGGGTGGGACGTGCTGAGTGGGAAGGGGTTCCTATCATGCACATCACTTTTATTTCATTGTGCATTATCAGGCTTGGGTCAGGGGTGGGACGGACAGAGGGAGAAGGGGTTCCTATCATGCACATCACTTTTATTTCATTGTGAATTATCAGGCTTGGGTCAGGGGTGGGACATGCAGAGGGAGAAGGGGTTCCTATTCATAAGGGCGGTGCCTCCACAGACCCTGGAAATTACCGCCCCATTAGCTTGACAAGCCTTATCTGCAAAGCCATGGAGAGGATCATAATGGAACTCATAAATAAAGACATAGGGAACTTGCAGACTTTGGATCCAACCCAGTTTGGCTTTGTCAAAGGCAGATCCTGCCTCTTAAACTTGGTTGACTTTTTCGAGACAGTCACCAAGGCCATTGATGAGGGAAAGGCAGTCCATACAGCCTACCTCGACCTGGCAAAGGCCTTCAACACAATACCCCACTGAGGTATCATCGAAAAACTCATCAGCTTGAATGTAAACCCATACATCACAAGATGGGTTGCAAACTGGCTAAGTGACAGAACCCACAGGGTCAGAGTTGCTGGAGCCATGTCAGACTCAAAGCCTGTCACAAGTGGTGTCCCACAGGGCTCAGTCCTGGGTCCACTCTTGTTCAGCATCTACTTTTCTGAAGTACAAGCAAACACAGGGGGGTTATGGCTGACAAAGTTTGCAGATGACTGCAAACTGGGCGCCATCGTCGAAAACACATCTGACACAGATATCCTCCAGAAGGGCCTCACAGAAATGGATAACTGGTGCCAGAGCCATGGCCTGAAGTTAAACGCCAAAAACTGCATAGTCATACCCTTCGGGAAAAACAAGGTTACCCCTAGCTACCATATAGGTGGCAATCCACTGAGCACAGAAAAAGTCATCAGGGATCTGGGGACCCAAGTTGACAGTAGCCTTTCGTTTGACACTCATGTTGCTAAAATAGTTAGGAAAACCTTCTATATCGCCCACCTGATCATGAAGGGATTCACATCTAGATCAAGGGAGGTCATCGTCCCCTGTACTCATCACTCATTAGACCTATGATTGAGTACAATGCCCGTTCGAATGTATCTGACCAGACACCTGCTGCAGCTTGAAAGGCCCCAAAAGTTCCTCACCAAAAGGATAAAGGGTCTCAAAAATATGTCTTATGCTGCCCGACTGAAAGAACTCCAGCTCTATTCAGTCTCATACCGCTTGCTCAGAGGTGACCTGTGCCTGACATATAAGGCCATGTCAAACCCAGATTTGATGAATATGCTTCACCTCAAAAATCTAGATCCTCAGAACCACAAGGCGGGACACTTAAACCTTGACACGGTTATAAATAGAACGTGCTGGAGGGACAGATTCATCACCCAGAGACTCCCTATGCTGTGGAACAAAATCCCGGTACATGTGAGGCAGAGCACCTCGCTGGCCTTGTTCAAGAGGAATCTTGACCAATGGATGGGAGATCGCAGATATACCCCAGGGATTACTTCAGTGTCACTGCTTGACAGAGGCACAGAAAAATGATAGGCATAGTTTTTATTCAAACTAAAGGGGTGGCGAAAGCCACATAACTATGGGCTAGGCTTATAAATGCCCTTGGGCAGATAGCCTAGTATGAACCTATGAACCTATGAACCTATGAACCTATGAACATCACTTTTATTTCATTGTGCATTATCAGGCTTGGGTCAGGGGTGGGACGTGCAGAAGGAGAAGGGGTTCCTATCATGCACATCACTTTTATTTCATTGTGAATTATCAGGCTTGGGTCAGGGGTGGGACGGGCAGAAGGGGTTCCTATTATGCACATCACTTTTATTTCATTGTGCATTATCAGGCTTGGGTCAGGGGTGGGAAGGGCAGAGGTAGAAGGGGTTCCTATCATGCACATCACTTTTATTTCATTGTGCATTATCAGGCTTGGGTCAGGGGTGGGACGTGCAGAGGGAGAAGGGGTTCCTATCATACACATCACTTTTATTTCATTGTGCATTATCAGGCTTGGGTCAGGGGTGGGACGGGCAGAGGGAGAAGGGGTTCCTATCATGCACATCACTTTTATTTCATTGTGCATTATCAGGCTTGGGTCAGGGGTGGGACGTGCAGAGGGAGAAGGGGTTCCTATCATGCACATCACTTTTATTTCATTGTGCATTATCAGGCTTGGGTCAGGGGTGGGACGTGCAGAGGGAGAAGGGGTTCCTATCATGCACATCACTTTTATTTCATTGTGCATTATCAGGCTTGGGTCAGGGATGGGACGTGCTGAGGGAGAAGGGGTTCCTATCATGCACATCACTTTTATTTCATTGTGCATTATCAGGCTTGGGTCAGGGGTGGGACGTGCTGAGGGAGAAGGGGTTCTTATCATGCACATCACTTTTATTTCATTGTGCATTATCAGGCTTGGGTCAGGGGTGGGACGTGCTGAGGGAGAAGGGGTTCCTAAGCTTTGGTGCTTTGGCTAGGTGTGTGGTGTCATTGCCAAGATATTTGTTATAAATAAACAATAATACAATACTGATCTGTGAAGGATTATATATCTAAAAAGATAAACATATACATACATACACATATATGTGTTTGTGTATGTGTGTGCATGTGTGTGTACGTGTGTATGAGCATGTGTTGTAGCTGTTATTGCACGACTGTTGGTAGTATTGAATGTTGAGTGTGTGATGGAGAATCACAGTATGAATACAGTGCATGATGTGTGTGTGTGTTTGTGAATTACGAGTTGTATAATGCATAACCATTGAGGATAAACACACTGATACCAAGATGATGTAGCTATGATCACTTGTGGGAGGGGAACACTGAGCTGACCTCTGTCAATAGCTTTGTTCCCCCACAGCTATTGTAGCACTGGCTGGTGGAAATATGGACAAAACCCCAAGATTCACTGGTACATATGTGTCGGTGTATATGTTTGTGTATGTGGTCAGCTGAGTGTAGTGGACAACTGTTACTGAGAGTAAGTATGAGTCTGCTTACATTGATTGTATATATTGTGCAATGGACTAACATCAACTTGCTGCCCACCTGGGTGGGCTTCCTACAATAGCTGCAGGGGTGTCCTGAGATGACATTGTCCATTGTTTTGGCAGTTAGATCCACTGCAGCATGTTTCAGGAGAGGTGGGCAAAGACAGTACAGCTGTGTACACTTACCGTAAATGTAGATGTTTGAGTGTATTCACTGTTGCAGTCATCAAATTTTGGTTATCCCTGCCTGGGTAGTCCACGGCCAGCCTGAATACCAGAGGCTTAGTATTTCTGCGTCGGTTGCTGTTGCTTCAGGTTTGACATCAGGTTGTCAGTAGTATAAAGTAAGGCAGCTGACACCATTACATCAGTTTTTCTTGCCTTAACTGTCAGGATCCCCCAAGTGGGAGCCAGGTTCTGATGGAAGAACCCCACCAGTAGAAAGTAAATACCAATATGTCCCTTATAAGAAAAGAGAAGAAAGAAGAGGGGAATGGAGGGAGGGTAACCAGGACTGCAACAGTGAATACACTCGAGCACCTACATTTATCGTAAGTGTACACAACTGTACTATGTTCTTCATGTTTCACTGTTGCAGTCATCACATTTGGGTTGATTCCCAAAGTTGAGGAAAAGGGTGGAGGCAGTTAGGATGCCCTGCAAGACTGCAGAGGCAAACCCTGCCCTGGTCTGGCAGAAGATAGGCAGGTGATAATGTTTGGTATAAGTGTGAACAGATGTCCAGGTGGCAGACTCCAGGATGTCCTTGGTGGGGACTCCTCTGAGGAAAGCTGCAGAGGTGGAGGCTGCTCTGGTGGAGTGAGTCCTGAACCCCTTAGGGGGAGGCTTTCCGTGTTGCTTGTAGCAGAAATTGATGCAGTGTGCTATCCATTTGGAAATTGTTTGTTTGGAGATGGCTTTGCCCTCTGCCCCTGCAGCAAAGCTGACCAGCAATTGATCAGACTTTCTGAAGGATTTTGTCCTGTCTACATAAAATCTGACTTGTCTGCACACATCTAGAGAGTGCAGGATCCTTTCCCCCTTGTTCTGTGGGTTAGGGAAAAAGGTGGGCAAATGAATGGATTGGTTGAGAGCCACACTGGACACCACTTTGGGCATGAAGGATGGATTAGTCCTGAGGGAAACCCTGTCAGCATGGAATATGATGAAGGGTTCAACAGCCATGAGTGCTTGTAGCTCAGAGAACCTTCTGGCTGAAGTGATGGCCAGTAGGAAAGCTGTCTTTCACGAGAGAAATTTTAGCTCTACAGAAGAAGTTGGTTCAAAGGGGGTCAGGGTGAGCTCTTCCAACACAAAGTTAAGGTCCCAAGCTGGATTTGGTGCTATTCTGGGTGGTCTCAAGTTGCTAGCCCCTCTTAGGAATTGTTTGATCAGAGGGTGTGCAAAAAGGGGCTGCTAAGTGGGGAAAGGAGCAGAGATAGCAGAGGCATGAATTTTAATACAGGAAATAGAGACACCACTGTGTAGCAGGTCAGCTAAGTAATCTAGGATGAGAGGGAGGGAGGGCTGTGCCATATTGGCTCCCTTAGCCTGAATCCAGGTGCAGAAATGTTTCCATTTGTCAGCATAAGACTTTCTAGTGCCAGGGTGTCTGGCCTCACGTATAACATCTAGAACCTGTTTACTGAGGTTGGCAGATTGATCGGTGGTTAAGGAATAAGCCAAACTGCCAAACTGAGGGTCTGCAATTGAGAATGCATGAATTCTCCTTCCACTGGGTCAAGAGGGTTTGGGTCTGTGTGAGATTCCATGGTGACAGTGGGGACAGGCTGCACAGCAATGGGTAGCAGTGCTGGCAAAGCCAGTCAGGAGCAATAAGAATTGTCCTTGGTTTTTCCTCCCTTATTTTGAGCAGTACCCTGGGGATGAGAGGTAGTGGAGGAAAGACATAGACTGATAGATTGACCCAGGGGAAGGACAGGGCATCCACTTTCCAAGCCATGCAGTGATGCTCCCTGGTGCAGAATGTGCTGAGCTGATGGTTGTTGTGGGAGGCAAAGAGGTCGACCTTCGGGGTGCCCCATTTCTGAGTTATTAGGATGAAGGTTCTTTTGTCTAGCTGCCACTCATGTGGGTCCAGAAGATTTCTGCTTAAGTGGTCTGCCAGAGAGTTTAGAGAACCTGGCAGGAATTGTGCCAACAGGCAGAGTTGCATGGCAGAGGCTGCGTGACAAAGGGTCATGGCCAGCCTGCATTGAGGGAAGGAGCGAGTCCCTCCCTACTTGTTGATACACCAAATCACAGTGGTGTTGTCTTTTTTGATCAGGAGAGCCCCTACGGAGAGAAGGGGCTTGAAAGCTGTCAAGGCATGCTGGACAACTCTCATCTCTTTTTGGTTAATGTGCAGATGGATTTGCTGTGGGCTCCATTGGCCCTGTATGCACCTGCCGTCCAGGTCTGCATCCCAGGCATAGTCTGATGCATCTGTGGTGAGGGTCTGGGCAGCACGATGTGGTGAGAAAGGTAGTCCTTTGTTGTGGGAGTATGCTGCTGCCCACCAAAGAAAATCTTTTCTGAGGCAAGGTATCATGGATATAAGAGTTTCCAGGTCTTGATAGTGTTGACACCAAAGGCCTTTTAGGTGCCATTGAACTTTCCTCATATGCAGTCTGGCATATGGAATGAATTGAATGCAAGATGCCATGAACCCCAGAGCTTGCAAGATTTTCCTTGCAGATAAATGGGGTCTGTTGGCTAGTTGAGAGAAGTAGGCTGTCAGTTCATAGGTTCATAGGTAGGTACTGGGCTATCTGCCCGAAGGCATATATTAGACCAGACACATTGTGCGGTATTCACCGCCCCTTTGGTTAGTTCCCTAAGCCCTTGATCTAGCAGCTAGTACCTTTCGCCCCTATCTAGTAGAGCTGTTGGTATGATCCCTGGTGTGAACTTTCTGTTACCCATCCACTCGTCAAGGTTCCTCTTGAAGAGTGATAGTGAAGAGCTCTGTCTTATGTAGATTGGGACCTTGCTCCATAGCAAGGGAAGTCTTTGCGAAGGGAATCTATCCCTCCAGCATGTTCTATTCATTGTTGTGCTGAGGTTTATATCCCTAGAGCATGTAGCTCAAGTGGATTTAGTTTTGCTAAGATGGAGCATGTTCAACAGTTCTGGGTTGGACATGGCTCTGTATGTTAGACAGAGATTGCCTCTGAGAAGGCTGTATACAACAGAGAAAAGCCTTAGTTTTTTCAATCATGCTGCATAGGGCAACTGTTTGAGGCCAGTAATCCTCTTAGTGAGGTACCTCTGTGGTCTCTCCAGCTGCTGGAGATGTCTAGCCAGGTACATCCCAATTGGTGCATTGTACTCAATAATGGGTCTAATGAGGGAAGAGTAGAGGGGCACCACTACATCCTTAGATTTTGATGCGAACCCTTTCGTGATCAGATGGGTCACATTGAAGGATTTTCTAACCACGTTGGCAACATGGTTATCAAAGGGAAGCTGACTATCTACTTGGGTCCCTAGATCCCTTATTACTACTTCAGATTTCAGGGGGTTACCTCCTATGTGGTAGTTCATGGGTACTCTGTTTTTTCCAAAGGGTATTACTACGCATTTTTTAGCATTTAGCTTGAGACCATGGCTTTGACACCATGCATCAGTCTCATTAAGGCCCTTCTGGAGGATATCCATGTCAGCCGGAGACTCTATTATAGCACCCAGCTTGCAATCGTCCACAAACTTGGTCAGCCACAGCCCTTCAGTGCTTGCCTGTACTTCTGAGAAGTATATGCCAAACAGGATGGGCCCCAGGACAGAGCCCTGAGGCACACCGCTAGTTACTGGTCTGGATTCGGACATAGATCCTGCTACTCTTACTTTGTGGGATCTGTCTGAGAGCCAGTTTGCGATCCATCTTGTGGTGTAAGGGTTTATACCCAGGTTGGTGAGTTTATCAATAATACCCGAATGGGGAATGGTGTCAAATGCTTTAGCAAGGTCAAGGTAAGCCATGTGTACCTCCTTTCCCTTATCTATAGCCTGAGTAACTGTCTCAAAGAAGTCCACCTGGTTCAGGAGGCATGATCTGCCCTTGACGAAGCCGAACTGTGTGGGGACAAGTGTTTGGAGGTTCCCAATCTCTCCATTTATGAGTTCCATAATGATTCGCTCCATTGCCTTACAGATCAGACTGGTCAGGCTTATTGGTCAGTAGTTCCCAGGGTCGGTTGTGGGCCCACCCTTGTGCAGTGGAACCACCGTTGCTGTGCGCCATTCTATGGGCACATATCCTGTCGAGAAGCTGAGACTGAACAGGGTATTCAGATGTGGGTTAATTCATTTTGGAGGTCGCGTATGACACAGCCCGGGACACCATCTGGTCCCATGGAGGCAGTGTTTTTAGCTTTAAATAGAGCCTTATTAACCAACGTATCCGTAATAATTGGAGTTACACAATCCCCTGGAATAGTAATAGGCCCTGTAGGTGGTGAGGGGGGGGGGGGATTTGCACTGAACCTGAAAACCAAGATGATGGCAATGTCAGTGGGGTCAGTGTATTTTGTTCCATTTTGTACTGGCTCAGAACAGACCTGAGCGTTGCCATTTAGGTTTTTGACATAACCATAGAAGGCCTTATGGTTATCCTTGGCATCCTTGGCAACTTTCTTTTTGAAATTGGCTTTAGTTGACTTGATGAGGGCCCTCAATTTCTTACTAAAGCTGATCAGGGAAGATTTTTCTACTTGAGATTTGGCCTTTCTTTGTATAAGTCTCCTCCTTTTATTGTATAGTTTGCTTATGGCCGGGGTCCACCAGACTGGTTTCTTCTTGCTTGAGGAAGGAGTCTTGGTTTTATTTGGGATAGCACGGTCCATGCAATCCTGAAGATGCATATAGAGTGCCTTGGTGTAGGATTCCGCATCCTGGATATCATTATCCTTCTGCAAGGGAATAGTGAAGCTTTCCACTTCGGATGCAAGTAGTTTGAAGTTTGCTTTGGAAAGGTTTTTTTACGATGGTTTCTTTGACTGGAGGAGGTGGAGGGATGAGGACATCCAGGGTTATCAGTTTGTGGTCTGATATGACCAGAGAGGGAGTGATAAAGGGTGTGGTACAATGGGCGCCCATATTTGTGATGACTAAATCCAATATGTTGTCCCCTCTAGTGGGAGAACATACCAGTTGTTCAAGGGCATTTGAATTTATAAATTCTATGAACCGCTGGGCATAGGAGTTAGAACTTTGGTAGTTCGCCCAGTCTATACCAGGGTAGTTGAAATCTCCCAAAATTATGGTGTTGGGTAGGACTGTTATATTTTCCAATGCCTCAAGGAATGATGAGTGAGCATCTTGGGACATGGTGGGCAATCTATAACAGGCTATGACTTGAAATGTGGTTTTGCCTGCTGATAGTTGTGCATAGATGATCTCTGGGGCATCTTGCTGTGCCACTAACCTGGAGATGTGGGTATCCTTGATGAATATGGATACACCTCCACCATTTGTACTGTGATCTGGTAACTGAGGCTGTAAGGTATGATATGAATTGTAACCTGGTAGTGCTGGGGTGCTCTCTGGAGCCTTGAACCAGGTTTCTGTCACTGCACAAACATAGATTTTCTCCATGCTGAGGAGAGCCTCGAGTGTGTGCATTTTTAGGTTGAGACTTCTGGCGTTGAGTAGCATTACCCTTAGTTTTTGGTTACCTGTGCTGGTTAAGGTGGTTGGTTTGTCCTTTGAGCCTTGCCTAAAAAAGGCACTATGGGGACGGCAAGAGCCTTGGCCAGTATTCGAAAGCCTAGGGGTGACAGGTGCAAACCATCTCTGGCGAAACAGCGAGGCTTGTCTATCATGTCATCCCAGGCAGACAGACACTGGATCCCCTTAGAATGGCACCAGAAGCTTAGCCAATTGTTGAAATTGATCATTTTGTCTTTGTATTGTGGTATCATTCTAGGTGAAGGTAGTATGCTACTCAAGGTCAGGGTCATACCAGCTTGGGCTACATGATCAGAGAGCTCCTCAATGTCTCTTTTCATGTAGTCCAGGGAGATACATCTTAATTCATTCACACCAACATGTACAATGACAGCGTCATACTTGTACTTGTTCTGGGGTGACCTAAGTGTCTGTGTTAAGTTTGCTTCTCTGATGTAAGGAATGCCATCTAAGATGCTGTGTCCAGGCTTGCAACCAGGAATATAATCCTTTGGGTGAGTACTTGTTTGGATTTCTTTTCATTGATTGTGTACCCTGGGAGGTCAATAGGGACTTTACAAAGGCCAGGTGCTTGAGCAGCTTTTCCTGGCTGTCTGCCTGAATTAGGCAGTCATCTCAGTATGGGTAAATCCGGATATTCCTTTGTCTGCAAAAGGTAATGGCCGGAGCCAGACATTTTGTGAAAACTCTGGGAGCAGTAGATAAGCCAAAGGGAAGTGCAGAGAACTGAAAGTGCAGAGATACTGCCCTGAAACATAGGTATTTCCTGCATGATTTCCTGATAGGAATGTGGAGGTAGGCCTCTTTTAGGTCTAGGGTGGCTAGCCAAGCATCCTTGGAAATCATGGGTAGCAGTTGCTGGAGGGTGAGCATTTTGAATTTTGGTATCACCAGGAAGGTGTTTAGAATGGATAGATCGAGGATGGGGAGCCAGGTGCCCTCTTTTCTGGGTACCAGAAAAAGTCTGGAGTAGAAACCTTGGCCTTTCTGTTCTGCAGGAACCTGTTCTATTGCCCTCATAGAGAACAGGGAAAGGACTTGCTTTTGCGCCTCTGCCCACTGGTTTGCAGGTAGATCTGGAAACCCATCTGGAGTTGGAAGCGTGTGGAAAGAAAATTCGTATCCATGGGACACTATGTTGAGGACCCAGAGGTCGTTGGTAATGGTGGCCCAGGTGCTTGCGTGAAAGCAGAGTTTTCCTCCTAGGGGTACATGAAGGTGGGCAGAGGGAGAGGGTGTGGGAGGTGAGTCATTTTGAGTTCTTACTATGAGGGGGTGGCTTAGAACTCCCTGTTTTTGAAGTAAAGGAAGTCCACTGCTTAGATCTCTGCATTCCATGTGGCTGCTGCCTGGGAGGGTCTGCTTCCACAGGGGTCTGGGCTGAACTTACCTGGTGGGAACAGGAAAGGACCAGTGCTGGGAGGGGCAATGCCTGCTGAACCTGGGTGGCTGGACCTGTAAGAAATCCTTAACTGTCTGCATAGATTTATCTTTTTCTTCCATCTTTTTTAAGACCTCTTCTGCCTTAGTGCCAAATAAGTTGTCTTTGTGTAAGGGTGCATCCAACAATTCAGATTTAACATGGTCTGGCAATGGCTGTTCCTTAAGTCATGCATGCCTTCTAAGGACAGAACCGGTGACTGCTGCCCTGCAAGAAGCTTCTAGGGCATCAAAACCACAGTGCAAGGTGTGTTTAGTTACTTGACTTGCAGAATGCATTAACTCTTGTAACTCTTTAGATTCTGCACAAGCAGGAAAGGAAGCACTTTTTGTTTGAGGAATTCCAGGGTATGTTGCTGAAATTTTAGCATATGGAACTGGCAATTTAGTGCTCTGATAGCAAGAGTAGCAGAAGTGTATACTTTTTTACCCCATCTGTATAGTGCTCGGGAATCCCTATTTGAGGAGTTGGGATTCTCAGCAGATGTTGCTTTAATTCCTTTAGGCCCTTGAGAAATTACCTCAGGGTCAGCAGTAGGATTTTTAAAAAGAAATGTGTGTGAGTCAGGGACTCTGTAATACCTGTCAGGTTTTCTAGGTGCAGGAGGGAGGGTGTCAGGAGTCAAACTGGATTCCAGAAAAACATCTTCCACAACATCCAGGACTGGGTGAATGGCCAGGGGTCTATGCTGTGGAAGATCTAAGAACTCCCTGAGTCTCTTTTTAAACTGAGGGTAGTCCTGACATTCCCAATGGAAATGCTCCCTTAAGGTATGAAGGGTTTCCCCAAAGGAAAAGTCCTCGGGGGGAGAGGCTGAAGGAATGGAGTCCTCTGTATCAAAATCCTCATAAGCAGAGAGGGGTTGCATGTCTTAATATTTAAATGCATCAGTCATCAGACTCCTGTTCAGGCAAAACTACTTTGGACAGATCTCTTTTTCTTTTGGAAGGGGTAGCTTTGCTTCCCCTAATCAGCATAATAAGGTCTTCCATCATTTCAAGAATTTGAGACTGAGGCAAGGAAGCTGGTACCTGAGATTGGGTCGTCGGTTTTTTGGGTGTGGTTTGTACCCTGGGCCTTAGAAACTCAGTAGTTTTTGAAAGAACGGTAGATGTGAAAGAAGTCATCGGTTTGTGTCGAGAGTCTGTAGTGCGAAGTACTTCCTCGGAAGCCAGTGCCTGATCAGCAGCTCCCAACCCATCCAAGGGAGAGACAACCACAGGATCCTTATTCAAAGAAGAGTTTTGTGGCATACCGGACTCTGAAAGGGTCTCGATACCGCTCTGCAAATTCCCAGAAGTGGGCATCACGGGTTGGGAAAGTGCCTCACTAAGGACTGGAGAACTGACGACTAGCTTAACGGAAGCGTCATCGGTAGGTTTGAACCTGTGCGGTCTGTCTCTGTCTTTATCTTTACATTTTTTTCAAAAGATCTGCTGTCGGACAGCTTACCGAAGCCATATCGGAATTCAAGGACTGTAAGCAAAAATATCTAGCTGCAATAAGGGCCCGACGATGTATAGTTCTGGTGTTGAACAAAGTACAAAAGCGACAGCGGAGGACATCCTGGTCTGGGCCTAAGCAAGTGACTCAGCAAGAATGAAAGTCTTGGTGTGGTATTTGCTTTTCCACAGGCGAGACAATTGTTAACTTTTTCTGACATCGGTTAGTGCAAGAAAAAAGGAGCCCCAATGGGGTACTTAGCTTTAGAAGACTTCAGCTTCAATTCGGAAGAAGAAAAGTCAGGTAGAGGCCGACTGGCACTAGTGCGAACTGCTTCTGCTTTGGGATCCATGGCAAGAAAGACTGATCTAATGGCGTCGGCTGCCTTACTTTATACTACTGATGACCTGACATCAGTCCTGAAGCGACAGCAACCGACGCAGAAATACTAAGCCTCTGGTATTCGGGCCGGCTGAGGGCTACCCTGGCAGGGATAACTCAAATGTGATGACTGCAACAATGAAACACGAAGAACATCCACAGTTCACCAGTGCAATGATGCGCGTGTGTATATATGTGTGTGTGTGTGTGTGTGTGTGTGTGTGCGTGCGTGTGTGCGTGTGTGTGTGCGCACGTGTGTGTGTGTGTGTGTGTGTGTGTGTGTGTGTGTGTGTGTGTGTGTGTGTGTGTGTGTGTGTGTATGCACACCTATGCTGCTGTGGAGTCTATATATGCTATAGTTGCTACGTTGGGCATCTCATAAGTAAGGGCATCACATCCAGGTGTAAGGATGTTATAACTCCACTGTACTCGACTCTCATCAGACCATTAATAGAGTACAATGCTCTCTTCTACATAGTGTGGGAAGAAATAGCCAGGGAATTGTTATGGCTAGGCTTGTAAAGGACCTAGGGCCGATAGGCTAGTACCAACCTATGAACCTATGCATCTCACCAGACACCAGCAGCAGCTGGAGAGACCACAGAGGTTTCTCACCAAGAAAATACAGGGCCTCCAAACCATGACTTACATGAACAGACTGAAAGCCTTGTCACTTTGCTCTGTATCACATGGGCTACTGAGGGGTGACTTGTGATTGGCCTACAGGGCAGTCTCTGACCCACCCTGATGGACATGCTGCACATCTGCAAGTCACATGACACAAGAGTCACTCACTGTAGGTATCTTAACCCAGCCTGTGACATGAACAGAACATGCTGGACAGATCGATATATCTAACAGAGATTGCTGTTATTCTGGAATAAACTTTCAGTTCACATGAAGCAGATCTTTTTACTGATCCTATTCAAGCACAACCTAGACAAATGGATGGAAGATCTTATATTCATCCCCGGGGTGGCACCTATGTCCTTCATGGACAGGGGTATTCGGTGTTTATCATAGACTTACTCTGCAAATTACCTCCCTCTAACCAAGGGCAATTGAGGCAACTCAGGATTAATCTAGCTAGGCTTCTAAGTGCTCTAGGGTCTCTAGCCTACTACCCTCCAATGAATTAATGCATGTGAGTGGTTAGGAATACACATCCATCTGATTTGGGGGTGCACTGTGCAATTAGTTATGCCCATCTCTCTGATTTGGGGATACATGTGTGTAATTAGGTATGCACATCTGTCATATTTGAGGGTGTATTTATGTGACTAGGTATGCACATCTTTCTGATATGAGGGTGCATGTGTGTGATCAGCTATGAACATCTGTCTGGCTTGGGGGTGCATGTTTGTGATTAGGTATGCACATCTGTCTGATTTGAGGGTGCATGTGTGTGATTAGGTATGCACAGCTGTCTGATTTGAGGGTGCATGTGTGTGATTAGCTATGCACGTTTGTCGGGTTTGGGAGTGCATATGTGTGATTAGGTATGCACAGCTGTCTGATTTGGGGGTAGGTGTGTGTGATTAGGTAAGCACAGCTGTCTGATTTGTTGGTGTTCTAATGGAGAACAGGAGAGCTGTGAGTGTTGGGCAGTTCATAGGCACACCTCTCAAGTGAACCTGATTTTCAGGATTTTGGCTCATAGTTTTGCCTGACCTGCAATCTGTGGTGCTTTATGAAACACGTGCTGGATTATCATCAGAAAATAATAACCTTCATTATAGATAAAGACTTCTCCTTCAGAAAATTTGTTGACGGTAGTACTGTAATTTAAAACAAGTGTCCCTGATTTTAGGCCCTATGTCTCTGATTCTGGTGCTGAACGATTGAGAGATACCCTTGCCAGGTCTATATAACTAAATGAGCAAATAAAGCCATACTATCAGAAATTAGAGGGCCACTTCTGAGGCTTGTGATGTAATTCTTAACAAGAAACACAGAAAAAAGCATTTCATTTTTATGTAAAGAGTTGTATAAAATAACATTGTTCAGGCCAGACCATAACATAATTACTATGTAATGATAACCATTTGTGCCTCCAGAATGTATGTCAAATTATAAATTATATTTGGCACATTTTGAGGAACGATTATGTTTGCCTGAGCTCTGGATTGATGCATGGATTCTACAGCATTATTTTGTACAATAATGGCACTCAGAAGCCAGGGTTAGAGAGGGATGAGAGAGAACACTTTAGTGGCACAGCAAGCTAAGTGATTTGCTTAAGGTCTATTGTTAGGCTCTGGCTCATTAAAGAAGTGGAGATGGGAGGATTAACCTTGCCAGGAGCTAAAATTCAGAAAGGGTTCTTGTAAAAAGTCTATTTTATTTCAGTAACTTGTAGACACTTTTGTAAGCTAGTTTCACAGAATGTGCAATACATTCATGCACCCACAATGACTTTTTTCCATTTTTGCACATGGAGTTGGGGTGTCAATTCAATAGTGACAATCATCTAGAGCCACGGTTCACACCACTGGGTGGCTAGCCCTGCCATGGCTGTTCTTCCATACCAAACACTGCACACACTCAACACCTATGGCCAGTTTACAGCTTCCAATCCAACTACTGCCCATCTTTGGAATGTGGGAAGAAATAAAAGCATCTGGAGGAAACCCCTGCAAACACAGAGAGGATATGCAGACTCCACACAGGAGGCACCCCAGCAGAGAATCAAACTGCAGAACCTCTTGCTGTAAGTTGATAATGCAATCCACCAAACAACTGTGCTGCCCTCAGTTGAAAAAACATTTATAAGACTTACTACAGACCATTCAATGGCAATTGGTGCCATGGGCTCTCAAAGTTAACAGTTTTTTTTCATGTCTTCCATTCAAAGTGAATGGAACTGTACTCTTACCAGTTTACAGAAGGGTGACTTAATCTCACACACTGTGTTTTATCAGTGCATTGTGGGACACATTTAGGTTTCCAAGGAAATTATTTGTCTGTCGCCATGAGGGTATTCAGGGCTTAAAAAATAAGATTACTAATGACTACATATTTGTATGCAGGCAAATAGTGGTCATTTAATGCAGATCTATAGTATGTTTGTGAAGACATAATTCTATACATTTGTGGTTAAACGTAGGCCAGCAGCAGTATTTACATGGATGAAAGCAGCACCAGATTAAGCCCAGACTGCAATAACAGTCACATGGTTAGAAATCAATGCTAGGCTTAGCATAGCCATGTAGTAATGTCTGTACCCCAGAATCAGTGTAGATATATGTCAGTCTTTCCATGGGAAAAGTATTGCAGCAATTTCAGCCAATGCTGTAGTACTCTTTGCAGGGACATAAGTCTTTACAGCTTTAGCACTTTCCTGCAAGGTTTGCAAGGACAAAGGTCTACTCCAGGCTCAGTAACACAAACTGTCAACAATATTTACATGGGCAGAGGCCTACACCAGTCTTAGCAAACACCTACATTAATGTGCAAAAATGCGTTGTTTTTCATGTGTGGTTGCGCAATCTACATAAAGACACAGGACATACAATAACTAATCATTACAACCTCCATTGGTGGACAGGTCTCCTACCTTCCTGATCTTACACATAGTTCAGTGCTTATTTTGATCTCCAAAAACTTTTAGGCAGCTACAGGGATAACAGTGCTAGACAAATTTGAACAGCCCAGTTGTTAATGACTTATTCTCTGTGTTAAGTGAGTTACTGTGCTGTAAACCTATTTTATAGATAGGCTTTATACTGAGAGTAACCCTTTTAGAATATGGCCTGAAGATTGTCTTGAATGTTTCACCTGCATATTGAATACAACAATACTAATGTTACTGCACTAGTAATACAATTAATAGTTAATGCACTACCTACATTACCAGCAGCCTTTGCATATTACGGTACACATATTTATAGATGTTTTAGTGACCAAATGATGGACCCTGCCGAGTTAGACCAGTAAACAAAACCCATACATACATACACACATACATACGTACATGCATGTATACACACACACACACACACACACACACACACACACACACACACACACACACACATATACATATACATACATATATGCATGTATGTATACATGCATGCACACATACATACATACACACACATGCATACATATACATACATACATACATGTATGCATACATGCATTCCTACATACATACACACATACATACATATACATACATGCATGCATGTATGCATACATGCATTCATACATACATCCATACATACACACATACATACACATACATACATGCATGTATGCATACATGCATACACACACATACATGAATGCATGTATACATTCATACACACATACACACATATATACATATACATACATGCATGTATGCATACATGCATTCATACACACATACATACAAACACACATACATACACACACATACATGCATGCATGCATACATACATATACATACATACATACATGCATGCATGCATACATGTATACACACATACATACTTGCATGCATACATACATGCACACATACATATACATACATACATGCATGCATACATTCATTCATACATACATACATAGACAAATGTCTCCACAGACAAAGGACTATATGTGTCTTAGCATAGCAGTGCAGTAATATTTTCATGGCCACATCTCAAGGGCAGCTGAGACTAGGCTTACAGTAATCATGTCATTGCCGCAGGACCCAGTATTGAATCAGTAGCAGAAATACTGTGTATTTTTTAAGACTGGTCACAATGGAACAGAAGAGTGAAGGGAATGACTACTCTGGCTGAAAGCTGATGTAAGAGGCACAGCTGACACAGAAATGATACTGACCAGCAAGGGTCTATATTAGAAGACCGAATGTTTAGGTGATCGAACACCTAAACATTGATCTACTAATATCGAACCGCACAATGGCGAACATCACAGGGAAACACGTCTCTCAGCCACAACACAAAAAACATTACTTTACATCTAAATTAAGTGGGGAGCTTTGCCCCCGACACCCTCCGACATGGGGGGCTGTGCCCCCCACCCCTCTAACTAAATATACCAACTCCGGTTCACTTAACAGTAGGGAAATAGCAAAATCTGGTGAGCGGCCAAGGGAAATCTTTCCCTGCGTGAAATCAGCCATTTACCATTTTCTGCTTTCGATATTAGTAGATCGATGTTTAGGTGTTTGATTACCTAAACATCCAGTCTTCTAATATAGACCCGACCACCGACCAGTCCCTACAAGCAGTAGCAGCAATCATTTTAGCAGCACAGATTGCTATTATGACTGCATAAATAACAGCCAGTCAGTATTTATACACTGGAAACTGCAGCAAGGAGCTGCTGAAGTTTAACAAAGGTGTTTCACACAGTTTAGCCATGAGCTATTATGTAGATACAAAACAACTCTTTGCATAGTTTGAAAACTTGAAAACTTTTATGCTTATTTTTAAAGCATAGCAGAGAGCTACAGTTTAGGGAAACATTTAGCAAACAACTATTACATAAGTACATAATAATTCTTTAGCCTGAAGACTTTTATTTATGATCCTCTAGTCTGAGAGGAATTTTTTTTTGGTCTTCAGCTTCAGTCTCTGAGTAGACATCAATTGGGGACACTGCATAAGCTATATTGTTAGAGCTCTGCCTGTCACTGAAAGAAGCCCAGACTCACAGAAATGCTTTTTAAACATGTTAACTCAGCAAACAATATACTCTGTATAAAACTTACTCCTCTCAGTTATGTTGGTGTGGTTAAATTTAGGTTTGGCGTCCATACCTTGTGTGGAGGACCTGTCAAGTCCAGGCATAGTTGTGGTAAGGGTCAAAAATCATGAGATTTCCAGTGCTGCTTTTAAAGAATCAGGGTGAACTGTCAAAGGCTTAAAGGCTCCACAGTTCTGACTGGGAATCCTGGACACATTCCCAGATTTTTCAGTCCAAAGGAGTTTGAGCACATGTTTTGATTCTACAGAAGTGCCATTAAGCCAAATGTATTCATCTCACTTTTTCAGGACATATGTCTTCTGTGATAAATGTGAAACAAGAACATACCAGACAATAACCAAATTCTACATCTGTGTGTCAAAAAAAAGTCTGTTTGAGTGTGTTCCTCTTGTTTTAAGAGCACAGATTATAGGATTATATTATTCTGCATCCTAACCCAGTGACAGAATTAAGAGTTCTTAAAAGAATTGCAGACCACAAGTGAAAAAGACATCCACATATTCAAGAATGCATTCTTTGTATCATAACATGTCACCGTACAGACACTGCTTTTGTTTTTGATTTGTAACCATTTAGAGTAAAGTAATCCTATATATATGCTTTTTATCTCATGAATACTTACACATTTATATGTTAGGTATGGTGAGAAAAATGTTAACCGATACCACTTACAGGTCTAAGAAGTGAGTGGTTAACCAGTACTAGTGAACTGAGCTGGGCCCATGTGTCAATCTCAAACCATCAATTCCTCGAACGGCTGCTCAACTGTATCTCATCTAATCAGAAAACCAAACCTAACATGTTTGTATTTGTAATTGCTACATGGACAACTCATGCTGAAAGGAAATTAAGTGCATAGATGGATTCACTCTTTTTCAGATTTGTCTGTAGACTCACAAACAACAGTGTACTCTCAGAAATATGCAAAGTTGCACCTGCTTCACAATTTCATCCCTCTGAAGTAAGCAAAACATCTAACAACATCAAATACAACAGTAAAGACAGGATTCTGCACAGCACATCAAAACAAATAAGTGTGGATTGACATGGGAGCTCCTCATATTGACTTGGGAGCTCCCCCCCCCCCACTGCCAGACAATTGGGTTTTTGTCCCACAGCACCTTGCTTATAGTCATTGAATTCACTGTTGCACAAACACATCTACGGTGCAATGACCTATGACCCATGTCATGACAACCTTCATGTTCAACTGCTGCAACATTTAATGCAACCGCATTCAACTGACAGCGACACCATGAGAACAGGACAAGGAAATGAGGAGTCCACTTTTAAAAGTGCATCTGTATGAATATACTAACTCTAGAAAGGACAGAACTGAAAGTACAGAATGAAGTGCATCTGTACGAATATACTAACTCTAGAAAGGACAGAACTGAAAGTACAGAATGAAGTGCATCTGTACGAATACTAACTCTAGAAAGGACAGAACTGAAAGTACAGAATGAAGTGCATCTGTACGAATATACTAACTCTAGAAAGGACAGAACTGAAAGTACAGAATGAATTGCATCTGTACGAATATACTAACTCTAGAAAGGACAGAACTGAAAGTACAGAATGAAGTGCATCTGTACGAATATACTAACTCTAGAAAGGACAGAACTGAAAGTACAGAATGAAGTGCATCTGTATGAATATACTAACTCTAGAAAGGACAGAACTGAAAGTACAGAATAAAGTGCATCTGTACGAATATACTAACTCTAGAAAGGACAGAACTGAAAGTACAGAATGAAGTGCATCTGTACGAATATACTAACTCTAGAAAGGACAGAACTGAAAGTACAGAATGAAGTGTATCTGTACGAATACTAACTCTAGAAAGGACAGAACTGAAAGTACAGAATGAAGTGCATCTATACGAATATACTAACTCTAGAAAGGACAGAACTGAAAGTACAGAATGAAGTGCATCTGTACTAATATACTAACTCTAGAAAGGACAGAACTGAAAGTACAGAATGAAGTGCATCTGTACGAATACTAACTCTAGAAAGGACAGAACTGAAAGTACAGAATGAAGTGCATCTGTACGAATATACTAACTCTAGAAAGGACAGAACTGAAAGTACAGAATGAAGTGCATCTGTATGAATACTAACTCTAGAAAGGACAGAACTGAAAGTACAGAATGAAGTGCATCTGTACGAATATAATAACTCTAGAAAGGACAGAACTGAAAGTACAGAATGACGTGCATCTGTACGAATATACTAACTCTAGAAAGGACAGAACTGAAAGTACAGAATGAAGTGCATCTGTACGAATATACTAACTCTAGAAAGGACAGAACTGAAAGTACAGAATGAAGTGCATCTGTACGAATACTAACTCTAGAAAGGACAGAACTGAAAGTACAGAATGAAGTGCATCTGTACGAATATACTAACTGTAGAAAGGACAGAAATGAAAGTACAGAATGAAGTGCATCTGTACGAATATACTAACTCTAGAAAGGACAGAACTGAAAGTACAGAATGAAGTGCATCTGTACGAATATACTAACTCTAGAAAGGACAGAAATGAAAGTACAGAATGAAGTGCATCTGTATGAATACTAACTCTAGAAAGGACAGAACTGAAAGTACAGAATGAAGTGCATCTGTACGAATATACTAACTCTAGAAAGGACAGAACTGAAAGTACAGAATGAAGTGCATCTGTACGAATATACTAACTCTAGAAAGGACAGAACTGAAAGTACAGAATGAAGTGCATCTGTACGAATATACTAACTCTAGAAAGGACAGAACTGAAAGTACAGAATGAAGTGCATCTGTACGAATATACTAACTCTAGAAAGGACAGAACTGAAAGTACAGAATGAAGTGCATCTGTACGAATATACTAACTCTAGAAAGGACAGCACTGAAAGTACAGAATGAAGTGCATCTGTATGAATACTAACTCTAGAAAGGACAGAACTGAAAGTACAGAATGAAGTGCATCTGTACGAATATACTAACTCTAGAAAGGACAGAACTGAAAGTACAGAATGATGATCATTGCAAATCACAATCATGATTGTTGCAAATTAAGCTGTTTCTTTATTATATTAATTACTGACATTTTATATATCTGGTATGGACAGAGACTATAGGGCTAAAGCTTATGGAATAGGCTTGTGTTCTTAATTTCATAACCTTTGTTGCCTTATGATGGCATCTCCATCTTCAGCTCATATATGTTATTGCGTTTTAGTTGTTTTCTGAACAGGACTATATACAGCTGCTGTGTGCTGTGTTATATATAAAATAAATATGGAAAGATGCCATTATTAAACCAATTCTAAAATCAAAAACAACAATAAAAGAAAAAAAAACTTCAGATCTGCATAAACTTTTGGTCTATCTATACTCTCAGCACGTGTTACAGTGGTACAAAAACTAGCCTGCAAAGAATTGCCCAGACACATTGCTGACCAGCCACTCCTATCCTCCTACCAATATCTGTTCTGGGACAACCACAGCACAATGACAGCTATATGGTATAAACAAGGGGGAAATTTATTTATTTATTATTTATTTATTCCAGTTTGATGACCAGGGAGGTCCACTGGGCTCAGGGAGCCCATTTTCAGTGGAGCAATACTTGTCATAACCAAATGCAGTCCCCAATCTAGACCTCTTATTCCTTCGTACTGCCCTCCTGTTTCATGGAATTAGCATGCAATTAGCATCTTAGCCCCCAGATGGTTCCTCAGCTTTTCTCCCAAAGCACTTTCAGTGTAATAATATAGGCTTCTTCTTCTCAGGCAATGCACATCTATTCAAAGGAGTCCTTCACGATTCATTTTTTTTAATCTGAGGTCTTCTTTTACATAAACAAACTTCCATCATACCTCTCCCATCTCCCTATCCTCCTCTTTGTCAATAATATAGTCATTCACAGATCACATTACTTCCTTCAAAATATCAAAACATAACTTTAGCAAGGTCTCCTTTTCCATTTCAAACTGTCTAAATTCATGAGGGCTGCTACCAAACCCTAAATATAACAAAAGTCAAGTTTTTTGGTACTTAACAGAAACTCAGAACCTTCCCATCTGACTTCATTCCTGACCACAGAGAAAGCCCTCTAGAGACCACCATTTTATGCACCAATTTTATGATGCAAGTTATTTGCTCCAGGTTTGCAGTTTTTGTTTTACTTTTTCATGCTGGCATGTGATTTGACAGCTAGTTTTTGTTCTTCTTTTTCAGACTCAGCCCCAGTGTACACAAACACATACTCATTAATAGATAAACAGATGGATACATAGATATATAGTTAGACAGACAGAAAGATTTATAGATATACCCCGGCCCCTACATGCCTACATTATCCTGTATTCCCCAACAAGGCAATGTAAATTTCCTACTGCCTTCTATACATTTGCCCTTACTGCCACTTTTTCAAAACCAGTTTGTTTTACATTAAGAGGTCGGAGCAGAGCTGAATTCAACCTATCCAAGTTGGAAACTGCTGGTGGAACATTTATTTTTTTTTATCTGATTGGTCTGAGGGATTAACTGTGTAAAAGTCTTTCATCCTGCTGGTATAGAGGCCTCATGTAAAAGTGGTTCCCCATGCCTCGTATATAAACAAATCTCTCCAGTTTAAAATTCTGTATATGAAATACTCTCCATAGTCTACCACTGCTCACAGCTGCATGAAGAGCTGGCAGTTTGTGCAGAGGGCAGCACCACTGCAGGTCATCTAACCAGAGCTGCTCACTATTTGGTGACTTTTGTCAGAGGTCTGGAGAGATTCTGCTAAAATCCAAAGCATGTACTGCTCAAATAAAAAAAAAATAAGTATATTCTGAGTTTCCTTTGCACTCTGCTGGCTGTATTTTATCATTTTGCTGATTTTTACTGTATTTTTCTGCACTTTAAAAAAGCTGTACTGTTGCTTTAAGTAACTAGTACACAACATAGACTAGATTCACGTCTACTGACTCTAGACCGTATTGTTACACTTGAGCGCTATTCTACTGACTCTAGACCGTTTTGTTACACTTGAGCGCTATTCTACTGAATCTAGACCGTTTTGTTACACTTGAGCGCTATTCTACTGAATCTAGACCGTTTTGTTACACTTGAGCGCTATTCTACTGAATCTAGACCGTTTTGTTACACTTGAGCGCTATTCTACTGAATCTAGACCGTTTTGTTACACTTGAGTGCTATTCTACTGAATCTAGACATATTGTTACACTTGAGCACTACTCCAGCCATCTTACATTAGGAGGGCCCTGTCTGCACCCTTGTGGCAGAAGTGTGTAGTCTGAGCCTCATATGAGTTGGAGATTACTGGAGAAAAGCTCATTGTGTGCTTTCATTTGATAGTTTAGCTTAAAAGAGTTTAATTTGCCTGTATTTAGGCCTCTCGTTTGCACTTAGCTGCACAATGGGGTTCAGCTGTGCCCTGTATAGATGCAAACACCTTGAAAGACAATTGTAGATATATGTTAGTGAACCCTCCCAAGCTTCCCTCCTGCATTGCGGGAAACTCAGTTGTGCACTGAGAAGTATTGCCATAGTTTTCACCCCTAGCCTTCAATAGAATAAGACCCTGTATTAATCCTAGAGCAAAATTTGGTCAAACTGGTCCTCTCCCCAATAATAGTTACTGTAAAATCCTGCCATGATGGATGGTCAGTTTCCAACCATTTCTCCAGCCAGCCTGATTGACATGGGCATCCTTAGGTAATGTAGCAATTGCCTCATGTGTACTGACAACCACTTACTCATAAAACAAGCAAATACAATATGTGAGAGACATAATTACACTATGAATTTGGAATCAAATCTCTCAGGAAAGGACAAACCAGACATCAAACAGGTTGTCAGCATAAACATATCACCTCTCACACAAAACAAGGTCACAACACATAAACCCACATATGCAGAGGTGCACACAACTTTGCCAGAAATGGTCTTTAACTGTCTCATCTAGGCTTTCGGAAACTGGCAAAGGCACTTGCCTCTCCCATAGCGCCTTTTTTAGGCAATGTCAAAACAGTAAAATTTCCAATCTAAAAAATCCACTCGAGACAAACTGAAGATTATGTTCCTTAATGGTAGGAGCTCAAACAAGAAAATACACTCCCTGGGAGTATTTTTCACCTTGGAAGATGCCAACATATGTGCAATCATTGATACATGGTTCAAGGCCGCAGACAGCACCCTGACTGTGCAAGGCTACAATGCCTTCCACATGTTCAAACTCCAAAATGAACATGAAAGAATAAAAGTTGAGGTGTATCCTAAGGTGGAGGTGTATCCATCTTTAATAAACCAAATACACCTCTCTCGAGCTACTCCATGTCCAACTAACTATAGGCAAAACATCCCAGCATGTCATTGCTAAACTGCATTTCACTCACCATGAACAACGAGAAGCACTTCACCTACCTGGACTTACTAGAGTCACTCACTGTACAGCCAGACACTTTGGTCATGGCAGATATCAACTATCTTTGGATTGACTGGACAGCATACATGAGCACAAAGATGCTAACTCTGAGGTTCCTGGACTGTGTCAATACAAATACCCTTAAACAGCTAGCCTGTACCCCCACAAGGGGCTCAAATGTCCTAGACTTAGTACATACCAACATGGGGGGGTGGTCACTGCACTACCCCCTGTGTGCTACCCTCCCTAGTAAGGTCATAAGGTCAAACCCTAAATCTGTCGTGTCTGAAGTAACGATTAGACCTGACACCCCCACAGGAGCAAAAAAAAATGAAACATTTCTCCAAAGCAAACAGTAGCCTACTAGGCGATAGTATAAACCCCCTGCTAACACAGCCAACAATTACTCCTATGCAGAGGATTATAATCACCTAAAGAACTGTATGGACTTGGCTGTACTTGACAGAAACCAAACCAGGTCCTAATGAAAAACAGGTTACCTTCATGGACCTCAAGTAGAAATAAGTTATATAACAAAAGGAAGAAACTGATATCTAAGATCAAAATGGAACCTTCTCAACAGAAGAAAAATACCCTCCGCAGCTTGAACAAGCAAATCAGATATCTTGTAAAGTCCTCTAAAGCTAGTTACAAGGCTAAATTAGCATTCCTAGCTAAGGATAATCATGAGGCATTCTTTAGCTATGTCCAAAATCCAAAAGGGAATGAGCAACTCTGTGCCGAACTTAAAGTGGATGGCACCTCTTGTACTGAACCTGAGGAAATTGCCAACCTGCTAGCTGACAGATCTGGTGAAAACTTTGCTCCCCTGTCCCCAGCAGTCATGCCCCAAAGCATACCTGACACCAGTCCTCTACCTAGTATCTCCAAAGAGAAGGTCATATCTGCACTCTCCAAGGCCAAAAACATGGCCTCCGTGGGACCAGATAACATCCCAGGCTGCTTACTAAACAGTAGGAGGGCAGGAGATTGGCATAATGGTTAAGGTGTCTGCCTTACAAACACAAGGTGCAGGGTTTGATTCTCACATGGGGTAATTGGCTAGGCTTAAAATGGCCCACAAGGGCACTTAGCCTAGTACTAATCTATGACCCTATAAAGACCTAGTAGAACCACTTGGCACTCTCTTTAACCTCAGTCTGAGAAATGGCTTTGCTCCAGCAGAGTGGAGAACAGCAACAGTAATTCCCTTGCAAAAAGGGGGTCCATCAACTGACTCTTGGAACTCAAGACCCATAAGCCTAACCAGCCTTACCTGTAAGGCCATGGAAAGAATCATTATGGACCTTAACAATAAGGACATAAGTGACCTTCAAACTCTTGACCAGATCCAGTTTGGCTTTGTTAAGGGTAGATCATGGTTATTGAATCTGGTGGACTTCTTTGAGAATGTCACCAAAGCCCTGGATGAAGGGAAAACAGTACATACTGCCTATCTAAACTTACCCAAGGCTTCTGACACAATCCCCCACTCAGGTATTATAGAGAAACTCTCCCAGCTGGGGATTAGACCACATGTCATTAGATGGGTAGCCAAATGGCTCACCGAGAGAATGCATACTGTCAGTGTTGGGATTCCACCTCTTCCAGTAGACCAGTTACCATTGGTGTACTACAATGATGTGTGCTGGGCTCTCTACTGTTTGGAATCTCTTTTTCAGAGGTCCAGGCAAAAGTAGATGGCCTGTGGCTTACCAGGTTTGCTATGATTACAAGCTGGGCGCAATCATTTCACCCCCAAACAATGTTAACATATTTCAAAAGGCGCTAACGCAAACAAATGATTGGTGTGAAAGCCATGACTTCAAACTAAATGTAAAAAAGTGCATTAGTATCCCCTTTGGCAAAGAGGAAGTCTCTGCAAATTACAATATTAACAGTACCCTCTAAGCTTTAACCCAGTGATGTGAGATTTGAGAACACAGATTGATAGCAATCTAAACTTCGGGCACCGTGTGCCTACATTGGTAAGGAAAGCCTTCTATGTTGTGCATAAGTAAGAGCATCACATCCAAGACTAAGGATGTTATAACTCCTCTGTACTCAGCCCTCATAAGAGCATACAATGCACCCTTTTGCATGTATCTCACCAGCTGGAGAGACTACGGAGATTTCTCACCAAGTAAATTCAGGGCCTCAAAAACATGACCTACATGGAAAGACTGAAAGCCCCGTCACTGTACTCCGTATCCTACAGACTGCTGATAGGAGACTTGTGCCTGGCCTACAGAGTGATCTCTGACCCTACCCTTATGGAAATGCTGTACATCCATAAATCAAATGGAACAAGAGTTACTCGCTGCAGGGATCTCAGCCTAGTCTGTAACATTAACAGAACATGCTGGAGAGACAGATATATCTCCCAGAAATTGCCACTCCTATGGAATTAACTCCCAGTTCACATGAAACAGAGCTTCTCAATGACCCTATTCAAGTACAAGCTAGACAATTGTATGGGGACTGTAAATTCAACCTGGAGGTGGCACCTATCTCCATCATGGACAGGGGGCAGTCAGTGCTGATCATAGACTTGCTCTGCGAATAACCAAGGTTAATTAGGGAACATGGGTATAGCATGGCTAAGCTTGTAAAGGACTAGGGCCATTAGTCTAGTAAACTCCTATGAACCTACTTACTCCCCCCGGCAAAGTTTTCCTTATAGCAAAATTCAAACACCTACTCACTACCTTCTACACCTGTCGGAACTTCTCTACAACTTTCTTTTTCTCTGTACCACCTAACAAATGTACATAGTACTCATGTTTCCTCTTCTAGTCTCTGCTTTCCACTCATATTTGTCACACCTCGTCTCTCTCTTATTTCTCCTACCCATAAACGTAAAAGTGTAATTTGACATTTAAACCTCACTGTATTTATGCCAGTTTGTCTGGTACTAATATGTAATGACTGTATATTTTACAGATTGCAGATTCTATCTAATGTAGCTGCCTTCCGGTTACTGTATGTCCATAGTGTAACTTTAATCTTTAATTTTTTTCTCTACTATATAAATTGCCTATTTTGTAAGCAAAGCTTTTCTGTTCATGGGCTTCTGCTGAAAAGGGGATGCCACAGCCCAGCCAGACTACCCTCGTCAAGAAATAAATAAATAATATTTAATACATTTTTTTCTTTTGTTTTTCTCTTTATAATTAATTTCATATTTGCAGTGTTGTTTTAGTTTTTGTCCCGTATGTTTATCTCTGCTTATGTTTGCTGGGGTTTCTTTCCCCTTGGATCTCCACTGAAAATGGGTTGCTTACTGTCAATGTAATGCAATGAGTTAATAACTTTTTCTTTTTTTTACAATTATTTTGCATTGTGATTGTTATTTAATATTTGTATATTGTCACTTTATTTTTATTTATGCTGGCTGGGGCTTTTCCCCTCGGGTTTCCACTGAAAATGGGTTTGTTTGTAAACCCAGTTGGACTAACCCGGTTAACAAATTTATATATATATATATATATGTGTGTATATATATATATATATATATATATATATATATATATATGTACTGGCTCTATGGCGCGCATTGAACTTTTAGTAAAATGGTAAAAGGCATTCATAGGTTGTGGGTTCGTGTCCCACCAGAGTCGGCTTTGGGTGGGAGATTGGCATAATGGTTAAGGTGTTTACCTTACAGAGACAAGGTGCAGGGTTTGATTCTCACATGGGGAAACTGGCTAAGCTTAAAAGGGCCCACAACGGCAGTTAGCTTAGTACTAATCTATGAACATATATATATATATATATATATATATATATATATACATTTACATACATATGTGTGTGTGCGTGTGTGTGTATATATATATATATATATATATATATATATATATATATATAAATATATATATAGATAGATATATTATATATATATATATATATATATATATATATATATCTATACATATATATATATATATATATATATATATAGATATATATATATAGATACAACTATATATAGATAGATACATGTGTATGTATGTATATATACATATATATATATATATATATATATATATATATATATATATATATATATATATATATATATATATATACATATATATATATGTGTGTGTGTGCGCGCATGTGTGTATTTAAGGTCAGCATTAAAGATTAAGTGTACATATTTTATAGGTTCATAGGTTCATAGGTTCATACTAGGCTATCTGCCCAAGGGCATTTACAAGCCTAGCCCATAGTTTTGTGGCTTACGCCACCCCTTTAGTATGGGGAACTATATCCATTATTTTGCTGTGCCTCTGTCGAGCAGTGACACTGAGGTAATCCCTGGGGTATATCTGCGATCTCCCATCCATTGGTCAAGATTTCTCTTGAACAAGGCCAGCGAGGTGCTCTGCCTCACATATACCGGGATGTTGTTCCACAGCATAGGGAGTCTTTGGGTGATGAATTTATCCCTCCAGCACGTCCTATTAATAGCCGTGTCGAGGTTTAAGTCTCCCGCCCTTGTGGCTCGGATGGATCTAGATTTTTTGAGGTGAAGCATATTCATCAAATCTGGGTTTGACATGGCCTTGTATGTCAGGCAAAGGTCACCTCTGAGCAAGCGGTAGGCGACTGAATAGAGCTGGAGTTCTTTCAGTCGGGCAGCATAGGACAGATTTTTGAGACCCTTTATCCTTTTGGTGAGGAACTTTTGTGGCCTCTCCAGCTGCTGCAAGTGTCGGGTCAGATACATTCCGAATGGGGCATTGTACTCAATCATTGGTCTGATGAGTGATGAGTATAGGAAGACTATGACCTCCCTTGATCTAGATGTGAATCCCTTCATGATAAGGTGGGCAATGTAGAAGGTCTTCCTAACTACTTTAGCTACATGGGTGTCGAATGACAGGCTACTGTCAACCTGGGTCCCCAGGTCCCTGATAACCTCTTCTGTGCTCAGAGGATTACCACCTATATGGTAGTTAGGGGTAACCTTGTTTTTCCCGAAGGGTATGACTATGCATTTTTTGGCATTTAACTTTAGGCCATGGCTCTGGCACCAGTTATCCGTTTCTGTGAGACCCTTCTGAAGGATATCTGTGTCAGATGTGTTTTCGACTTCGGCCCAGTTTGCAGTCATCTGCAAACTTTGTCAGCCATAACCCTCCTGTGTTTGCTTGTACTTGGAAAAGTAGATGCCAAACAAGAGTGGGCCCAGGACTGAGCCCTGTGGGACACCACTTGTGACAGGCTTTGAGTCTGACATGGCGCCAGCAACTCTGACCCTGTGGGTTCTGTCACTCAGCCAGTTTGCAACCCATCTTGTGATGTATGGGTTAACATTTAAGCTGATGAGTTTTTCAATGATACCCGAGTGGGGTATTGTATCGAAGGCCTTCGCCAGATCGAGGTAGGCTGTATGGACTGCCTTTCCCTCATCAATGGCTTTGGTGACTGTTTGAAAAAGTCAACCAAGTTTAAAAGGCATGATCTGCCTTTGACAAAGCCAAACTGGGTTGGATCCAAAGTCTGCAAATTCCCTATGTCTTTATTTATGAGGTCCATTATGATCCTCTCCATGGCTTTGCAGATAAGGCTTGTCAAGCTAATGGGCCGGTAATTTCCAGGGTCGGTGGAGGCACCGCCTTTGTGAAGTGGGACCACAGTCGCAGTGCGCCACTCCTGGAGTGCGTATCCAGAGGTGAGACTATGATTAAACAGCTGTCCTAGCTGTGGGTTTAATTCCTCGTTGAGTTCGTGGAGCACACAGCCTGGGACACCATCAGGTCCCATGGATGCTGTGTTTTTTGCTTTGGAGAGAGCATTCTCACTTGGGCGTTAGAGATGTTTGGGGGGCTGCAACCATTTGGTATAGATATCTCTCCTTTTGGGGGGGGAGAAGTTTGCACTGAACCTGTCAGCCAGTATGTTGGCAATGTCTGTAGGATCAGTAATCTTCACATCATTTTGAACTAGTTCTGAGCAAATCTGGGAGTTTCCTCCCAGGTTTCTAACATAGCTAAAGAAGGCCTTATGATTGTCTTTTGAGTCTTTAGCTATTTTTCTCTCAAAATTTGCTTTGGATGATTTTATGAGAGCTCTTAGTTTTTTACTTATAGTGATCAAAGGTGTTTTACCTTTTAAGGATTTTGCTCTATCTTGTAGTAGATTCCTCCTTTTGTTGTAGAGTTTGCTTATGGCTGGGGTCCACCAGACTGGACGCTTGTCCTTGGTACAGAGTCTTTGTTTTGCTTGGGATTGCCTTATCCATGCAGTCCTGCAGGTGCTGGTAGAAGGCATTTGTAAGTGATTCAGCGGCTTGAGTACTGTTTTCCGGCTCGGGGCCTTAAAGGAGACCACACTAGTCTTTAGAAGTGTGAAGTCGGCTTTCGAGAAGTTTTACTGTGGTCTTTTTTATTTCAGGTGGGGGTGGGATGAGGACCTCCAGCAAGATTAGTTTGTGATCTGATCTCACCAGTGAGGGGTATACTTCCGGTGTTGAACATTGTGCTCCCATGTTCGTGATGATGAGATCAAGTATGTTTTCTCCTCTTGTGGGGATGGTGACTAGTTGTTCCATGGCATTTGAGTTTATGAATTCCAGGAACTTTTGGGCTAGGGTGTTTGGGCTTGAGTAGTGTTCCCAGTCTATATTAGGGTAATTGAAGTCACCTAGTATGATGGTGTTTGGAGATACATTTATCCCCTCCAGTGTTTTCAGGAAAGCCATGTGAGGTTCCTGAGTTTGTGAGGGTGGCCTGTAACATGCTACAATTTGCAGAGCAGTCTTGCCTATGGTTAATTGCACCTGGATGGTCTCCGATGCATCATGCGTTGCCACCAGTCTTGAGGTGTGGGTGTCCTTGATGAATATGGATACCCCCCCTCCTTTCTTGGTATTGTCCGGATTTTGGGGCTGGAGCATGATATGAGGTAAAACCTGTTAGTGCTGGGGTGCTCTCAGGAGCCTTGAACCAGGTTTCTGTCACAGCACAGACATCGATGTTCTCCATACTGAGAAGGGCCTCGAGTGTGTGCATTTTGAGATTTAGACTTCTGGCATTGAGCAGCATTACCCTTAGTTTTTTCCTTTTTGTGTTCTAGGGTGGTAGGTTTAGAATTTGAGCCTTGCCTAAAAAGGCACTATGGGGTGGCAAGAGCCTTTGCCAATATCCGAATCCCAGGGTGACAGGTGCAAGGCGTCCCTTGAAGCAGCGTGGCTTGTCCAGCATGTCATCCCAGGCAGACAGACATTGGATCCCCTTTGAATGACACCAGAGTTTAAGCCAATTGTTAAAGCTGATCATCTTATCTCTGTATTGTGGCATCATTCTTGGTGAAGGTAGGATACTGCTCAAGGTCAAGGTCATACCTGCCTGGGCTACATAATCAGAGAGCTCCTCAATGTCTCTTTTCATGTAGTCCAAGGAGGTACGTCTCAGGTCGTTTACACCACCGTGGACAATGACTGAGTCATATTTGTACCTGCTGTTGAGAGACCTGAGTGCTTGCGTTATGTGGCGGATTCTAGCGCCCGACAGGCAGCTTACTGTAACTCTCTCCTTACTCAGTCTGGTGAGCGGGACGTCAGTGTGTCTGACTATGGAGTCACCAATGACTAGTGTGTCTGGCATTGTGTTTGGCCTTAAGGGCTGTGACTGTTTGACACTCTGACTGTGAGGTCTATGTGTTGCAGGTGTTGTGTTCTGAGGTGGTGGTTGTTTGGGTGTCTGCTTTGGTGGCCTCTGCTGTTTTGGTAGATTTTTGATCAGAGCCTCCGAGTATGTCTTTGTGTGTTTATGTGTATGATTTGAGGTTGTGATGGTACTATGTGAGACTGGGTCTATAGTGTGTGTGGTAACCTTCTCCTCCTGTCTGGTCTTGCCAGTCCTATGTTGAGAGAGCTCAGCCTCCAGTTTGGCTGTATAGTTGCATCTCTCGCATGTATTTGTGTTTTGTGGGAGGAGGAGAGGGTTGTCTGTGTACATGAGGCAATTGTAACATTGCCTCAATATTCCCAGGTTCACCAGCTGAGCAGGAGAGGACACTAGCAACTGATCCCTCGACATGCTAGAAGGAATAGACAAAAAAACTTTAAAAGAGATTCCGGGGGATGTGGGTGTCCGAGAAATGGGGTTCGCCTTTTTGGGGTACTATCTATAACAAGAGTGCTGTGTCAGTTAAAAATCTTGCTTCTAGAACCAGTAACTACAAAACTGTAAAACATCATGCATTAAGAACAGTATCCTGTTACAGATGCAAACCCTTGCACCTTCAAAGGGACGTAGCCTTTAGAGGTGCTTGTCTATTCAACTAATTAATCAAAATGCTGAGGCTTTCACACAGTATCTGCCAACATGAAAACTTTTACAAGGTTAATCAGGAAGTTGTTAGCTTGTGGACACCAAGGGCGCAATGGTTCACGTACACGTACAAGATGAAACAGTACCAAAAGCAGTAAAAAACAGATGTACGCTACATTCCCATCAACCCCTGGATCTGCGCCAGTAACAACAGATGCTACACTGATGCATTTAGGATGCCTTGAAATTTCCAACAGAGGGCATGACCCTTTTTATAATAATAATAATAATAACCAGGTTTTTTGAAAGAGGTTTTACAAATAAAATCTGTGAACAACTTTTGTAGAGCAATGGAAGGGGTGGTAACTGCCATGTTTTTAGTTTTAAGTTTTTAACTGTCATGGATTCTTATTTATTTTTTATTGCCAATAAAAATGTAACTGCAGGACATTTCTGTGTAAGATGTAATAAAGATTAAGGCAGGATTCCCCACATATAAAATGTCATGGCATTGGTGCACACAGAATAGAACAACAATGATTTAAAGAAACAAGTACTATCTCCACTCTTTCAAGGATCAAGTGTTAGGATTGCAAATACCCACCACATACCAGTCTCCTGACCCTTTGGTCATGATTTTGGATTTCTCCTACCAATTTTCCTTTATTTGTCTCCCTTTCTAACACCCCACCTTCTTACTGTCAAGGTACCCTATGAACTCCACCACCATTTATTCTCCAAGTTTCTTCACAGTTAGCCTTCCTCGAGTAAGGCTCTTTTGTTAAGTCACATCCTCCTTACACTGCCATTTACTGTTGTGTACTCCATCCCGATGCAGACGCTGTCAGTTACTCTATGATCTCTATCACTGGCATGGTCCCTTCAATTACTTCAAACTTTTCTTCCCCACCTGAGTCTGTGATTACTGGAGACCCTTCACCACACCCTTGTTTTTTCAAGTAATAATTACCTTTCACTTCTGCCCCTCATTGACTATTCCTGCCCTTCACTATTGCAAACGTCCTGTCATGTGTCACCTGCGTGTCATCTTCCTTTCGGTGATTACCACCTCCTGTCCTTACCTCATATCGTGCTACAACTAAGTGGCCTTTAATATGTCATCTTCACATCTTGATCTTCTTTAGGTCACCAATATGTTGTCAAAGACCATTTTTGGGGATTGTAGTTGCCTCTGAATTTCTTTCTCACTTTCATTACTGTCCCTCCTCTGTGTTAGTCACTAGCCTTTACACTTGTCTCTCAGTCAGCTCTATCATTCACCCTTGTCTCATCCCTTCAGTAACCATCCATTGATTGCCTGTGTCACTCTCTATTAGTGTATATGGACCCTACATCACCACACCTACCTCCCCAGTTATGTATATGGACCGTTCAGCACTGCACCTACCTCCCCAGTTCTGATGTATATGGACCCTTCATCACTGAAAGTAGCTCCCCAGTTAAAATGTATATGGACCCTTCATCACCGAACCTACCTCCCCAGTTATGATGTATATGGACCCTTCATCACAGAAAGTACCTCCCCAGTTATGATGTATATGGACCCTTCATCACCGAACCTACCTCCCCAGTTATGATGTATATGGACCCTTCATCACAGAAAGTACCTCCCCAGTTATGATGTATATGGACCCTTCATCACCAAACCTACCTCTGCAGTTATGATGTATATGGACCCTTCATCACCGAACCTACCTCTCCAGTTATGATGTATAAGGACCCTTCATCAGTGAACCTACCTCCCCAGTTATGATGTATACACCCTTCATCACTGCACCTACCTTCCCAGTTATGCTTAAGTTAAACTTAAGTTTTCTTTGCCTTTAAAATGGCAACAATATCATCAATAGGTTGCTGCCTTTTCTGGTGTAGAAATGAGAAATCATTTCTGAAATGAGCTTTACAGGGCAAATTACACAATGCACAAAGGCTTTACATTCACTGTGTTACTGAAACAGACTTTGTTGTAGAATGTTCAGTTTCTTTTGCTGTATAATATAAACTATTTAGAAAAATTAACACCATACATTGTTTACTTTATAACTATTAGTATCCTGCTGTTGTGCACTTTTATAACTTAATTAGACCATTTTGATGTATATGTTATTTGAGATAGATTGCCAATTTATATCCATGTTAGTTATTCACCTGTATGTTTAACCACAAGCTTCCTGTTTTTGCTGAACTTTGTTATATGTTGTGCTGACGTAGGTGGCCAAGGAAGAGTTACACTGGAAGTAAATCAGGGGAGTAAACAAGCTATGAAAATGAGTCAGTCAGTGGGGGAGTATTCAGGCCTAAGGACAATGGTGTGAGGAAGAGACAGAAAAAGAGTGCCAACTATTCCCGGCTCCGCAAAGTCTACTCTTCAATTTTTCCATTGGAACTAGACAAACTTTCAACTTAGGCACTCAAACCATTCACTTCTCATACCGGCACTTGCTCAAAACTCATAGCAAGCACTAATAAACCTTAGCACTAGACACCCCCCCCCCCATACTGGAGAGAAGGACAAGGGTTTCTATTCGACCTTACCAGCCAATCAGCAAAACAGTTCACTGTACCTATACAGGCATGTCCAAGGGGCAGTTTCAGGTGTACTCTCCGGTCCAACTGGTGAATCTGGACATTTTGAGGCAATGTTACAATTGCCTCATGTACAGAGACAACCCTCTCCAACTTCCACAAAACACTAATACATGCAAGAAATGCAATTATACAGCCAAACTGGAGGCTAAGCTCTCTCAACCCAAGACTGGACCAGGCAGTCAAGAGGAGAAGGGAATTACTTACATCACACCACCAGTCTCATATAGACCTATGAAACCAGCACTGGCAAAAACACACATAAATACACGAAAACATACTCAGAGGCTCTAAATAAAAATCTGCAAAAGCAACAGACACCTCCAAAGCAGTCATCCAAGCAAACTTCACCCCCCAACACAAACCATGAAACACATACTTCACAAAACCAGTGTGCCACACAATCACTGCCCTTAAGGCAAAATAACATACCCAACACACTAGTAATAGGTGACTCTATAGTCAGGCACACTGACGTCCCACTCACTAGGCTAAACAAGGAGAAGGTTACTGTTAGCTGCCTGTCAGGTGCTAGGATCTGCCACATAACACAAGCACTCAGGTCACTCCAGAACAAGTACAAATATGACTCTGTCATTGTCCATGTTGGTGTGAATGACCTGAGCAGTACTTCCCTGGACTACATGAAAAGAGACATGGAGGAGCTTTTTGAACTCGTAGCTCAGACCGGTATGACCCTGACCCTGAGTCACATCCTGCCCTCACCAAGAATGATACCACAGTATCGAGAAAAAATTATCAATTTCAACAATTGGCTAAGCTTCTGGTGACATCCAAAGGGGATCCAGTGTCTGTCAGCCTGGGATGACATGCTCGACAAACCACACTGCTTCACTAGAGACAGCTTGCACTTGTTACCCTTAGGCTTTCGAATACTGACCATGGCTCTTGCCATGCCCATAGTGCCTTTTTTAGGCAAGGCTCAAAAGATAAACCCACCACCATAAATAGCACATGTAACAAAAAACTGAGAGTAATGCTACTCAATGCCAGAAGTCTAAACCTCAAAATGTATGCACTCGAAATCGTTGTTTTTGATCCGATATACAAATCTAACAGTGTTAATGTTATACCAAAAGAGGGGGAAAGGTGTTGTAGGAGTCATGTCTGTTTATTGACCCTACAACAACAACAATATTTACATGCTCCACATTTGTGTGTACCACTATTGTTTTTCTTAGTTTTACATTGGGTTTCTAACAAGTTCTTCAAAGGGTACGAACAGGTTAGATCAAGAGTAGAAGGGGGTTTAGAAACCGATATCTTAAACAGGAATAAAAACTTCTCACTTGCATTTACTTTTACTTATTGTCCAGTGGCACCAGACATTCCAAAAATAGTGAGGAAATATTGGTACTGTTTATCATTAGATAAGGACATTTCTAAAAAGATTGGGGAACATCCAATTATCACGTTTAAAAGAGGGCTCAATTTGAAGAACTTGTTAGAAACCCAATGTAAAACTAAGAAAAACAATACGGGCACACACAAATGTGGAGCATGTAAATATTGTTGTTTCATAGACAGTTCTAACACTTTTATAGTTAGAAATGAAACATTTCTTATTCATGATGTTTACAACTGTAATACCCGATCAATAGCTTATTTGGCTCAATGCCAACAAGGCCCATCATTTTATATCGGTAAGACGGATCATCGTCTAAGAGACAGAATATATGAACACATATATGTAATCAGTAAGAGAAACAATGATAATGCCTTGGCCAGGCATTCCGATCAAAATGCTGGGCATACATTTCAGTTTAAGATCATATGTAAAGTAGGTAATGAAAATATAAGGGGTAAATACTTAAATGATAGTTATGTGAAATTACAGTTAGAGAAGAGTGAATTAAGCTGGCAATTGCGTTTATGAGCATGCATGGAGCCAGGATTGAACAAAACATGCTCAATAGCTTGTGTACTGAAGTTAAGGAGCCTATTTAGGTAAATAAGTCCCGGTTGTGACAATGAGGTATTGTAGTTTGTTTTTTACTGGTGATGTCGGTCTTGTACGACAAACCTTGAGTAATATAGAAATGGTTAGGTATTACTAGTATAAATCCCTTCTGCAGACATTTGGACTTTCTAGTAAAACATTAGAAGAACTGTAAGCAACGATGGTTAGGAAAACGTGAGCGATACAAAGAATATTATTGAGTTTAACTACTGGGGGACTTCAAGTACATTTATTGTACACTTGGTAGAAACATCTTAATGTGTAAGCATAACAGAACTATTGGTTTTACACTAATACAAAAACTAGTTCAGTCTCTGCTTATAAGTTGCCACATAGATTATTGTTTTATTGGATTGTTTAGTTGAAATTTGCGTTTGTATATAAGAGAATGGACTTCGTTGTTTAATTGTAACCTGATGAAGCGCACCTGAGTGTGCGTGAAAGCGCTCGTTTCTCATTAAATATTTTTTATACTTTTCATGGTGGTTCCTTGCAGTTTATACTCTTTTCTTGCCACATAGATTAGTGAAAAGAGGTTGGTAAATACAGATGTGTCTGGTTGTTTACCACATGTCATTCGCTTGAAAGAAGTTTGAGTATAGCGTTTAGTTGTAGGGTCAATAAGCATACATGACTCCTACAACACCTTTCCCCCTCTTTTGGTATAACATTAATACTTTTAGATTTGTATATCAGATCAAAAACAATGATTGTTTTTTAAAAAAAGGGGGGAGAAAGAGAGTATGTAATAGATATGTACGGTAGTGTTTAGTAGACTTTTTAAAAAAAAGAATTCATACAATTTTTAAAAAAGAACTTACAACTTTAAGTAGTTTGAAAGCTGGTTGTTAAGTCCTGATTGGTCAGTATATGGACAAGAAGTTACAAGAAGGTATTTAAACTTTGTTTTAGAGTGGGTTAATTGTCTGAAAAAGTCCGGATATGATCCGGATGAAAAGCGCTTAACGGAGACTTGTAATTGATGTTTTACTTGTTTTTATTTTGTTCTTGACAGTATTAGATTAAAAACCAGTGGAAAACCTCAGATTCGCTTGGGACCCTGTGCTTTTGTTTGAATTTGAGTTGTTTGAAGCTTTGTTTTGTTTATAAGTAAACACTTGGCCATCCTGTTGAATTTTGCCCCCTTACCCCTAGCGGTAGTACGATCACGGAGTTAGTATATTTAGTTAGGGGGGGTGTGGGGATGAAGCCTCCCACTTCTGTGGTTTTAGTTTAGTTTTGTTAATTGTTTTTGTTTGGGATGGCCAAGCGGTTACTTACCTCACATGCGAAGTCAGTGTTCTGAATGTCGGTGCTTTCATCTAGGGCAAGTGAGTGTCAGGTAAGTAAAAGTTTGGTCTACTGAAGTAGACCCATATATATATATATATATATATATATATATATATACATATATATATATATATGTACATATATATATATATATATATATATATATATATATACATACACACGCACACACACATATATATATGTATATATATATATATATATATATATATATATATATATATATATATATATATATATACACACACACACACACACATAGATACACACATGCACATACACATGTAGTAAAACACAGTGCCAGACACCATCTAACAAAATAGGTAACTTTGAAGAGGCTGTACACCAACGTTGGACAAAGCATGAATACAACAGCATATTAATGGAGTCCCTCCAATACAGCTCTTTTCAGTGTGTACCTTTAACTCCCATTGGCTGAGGCTTGAGCCTTTAAAAATGCAGTTATCACCTGCAGGCACACTTGGCTGTAATGAGTTAAAACAGAAATTAAGCACACATAAGTACTATCATAGAAACCCAATCAAATAAAGGCTACAAGTACAATAACTTAAGAAAAATTACTTGGGGTAGATGGGAAATCACTGATTGCATATTTTTACATTGCTGGGAATTGTCACCAAAGTTATTATCCCTGTGAATATTTTTATGGTGCCACAAGCTTTTCCTCACGTAAATCAACTTAAAAAGGGATGGCAAACATTACTTCATATGCATATGTCTTGTTCACTTCCTGGAGTTTCAACCAAATGATTAACTCTTGTGGATATTTTGGGGCCTGGGTTACCAGAAAAGAAGTACATATGTTTATAAAGCACTGTGTTTTTGATAAATTAGCCTCCTTATCTGAAATTATTCACTTGCGAGAAGTCAGAGAAATATTATATTCCAGCTGTTTATAAAGTGGATTATATAACAGCATGTTACCAGCTGTTTGTAATGTGAATTGTGCAACAGTACACAACAGTTTCACATATCAGTACCTTAAAAAACATCATCTGTCTACGGTAGTGAGGAAATCATTCTATGCTGTGCAACTTATAAAAAAGGTATGGCATCCAGGTGCTAGGTAGTCATTATTCATTGATCTGAGCATTTCTCTCCAGGCCTCCGCTGAAAATGGACTCTGTCTGAGTCAGACTTTCCTGGTAAACAAATGTTAAATAAATAATAAATAAAATAATTCTGCTGTACTTAGGATTCATCAAACCTATCGATGAGTAAAATGCCCCTTTTGGTGCTCCTGACCAGGCATATCCAACAACTGGAACATACACCGAGGTTCTTCACTAAAAGAATACAGGGGCTAAGTAAAATGTCCTATGCAGATTACCTCAAGGCCCTATCCCTGTATTCTCCCGCAGATTGTTGAGGGGAGATCTATTCCTGGCATACAGGGCATTGTCAGACCCCACCCTGATGTCCCTCTTGCATATCAGCAAAACAAACAGCTTCAGAATGACCCTTTCTAAAGACTTAAACCTTGTCAGTGATATAAACAGGACATGCTGGACAGACAGGTATGTATCCCAGAGACTACTCCTTCTCTGGTACAGGGTCCCGATCCATGTGAAGCAGAGTTCCTCTCTAACCCAATTCAAAAGCAACTTGGACAATTGGATGAGGAACAGGAAGTTCATCCTTGGTTCATCCCTGGTTTGACACCTGTGTCTCTAATGGACACAGGCAACCTGTAAATGTTTCATCTCTCAGGCCCCTGCTTACACGTATCAAGGGTATCAAAACACCTTGTTTGAGATTTTGGATGCATGGCTAGGCTTAAAAATGCCCTTGTGGTCATTAGCTTAGTAAACACATATGAACCTATGAAATATTTTGTTGAAGGAAGCAAGTCAGAACTTCACACTGCTTGTATTTAATGAACATTAGTGCAAACACTCACGCTACTTTTATTTTTAAACAAACCAAGCAAAAACTTTTGCAGTGTGAAGGATGTGAAGTTCACTCCTTGAAATATGTTATGCACCTCGGTCCGTCAGAGTGAGGTCTGACAATGCCTTGTATGCCAGCCATAGGCTGTCCATCATCAGCCTGTAGGAGACAAAATATGGACATAGGGCCTTAAGTAGGTCTGCAGTGGACATGCTAAATAAGCCTTGTATTCTTTTAGTGAGGAACCTCTGTAGGCATTCCATTTGTTGGATATGCATGGTTAGGCACATACAAAAAGGGGCATTGTTCTCAGTGATAATTCTGAGTTATTTAACATTTGTTTACCGGGAAAGTCTGACTTGGAACAAAGCCAATTTTCAGCAGCAGCCTGGGGAGAAACGCTCCAGACACATGTCTTTGAAACGTGGGAGGAAACCAGAGCACCCAGGGGAAACCCACACAAAAGCAGAGAGGACATGCAGACTCTGCACAGAAGGCACTCCAGCTGAGAATCGAGCCAGAGAACCTTTTGCTGTGAGGTGACAAAACTACAGCTGCACCACTGCTCCATCTGTGATGACTGCTAAAGCATTGCACTCATCTAGGATCACATCTTTGTGTGTTTCAGTAAAAGATATTCCATTTTTAACCTCAACTGTGGACTACCTACTATTTTATTATTTTGTAGTAGGTATTTTACACTTCAACTTTTATTCGTGAACTAGGTGCATAACATATTTCAATCATTGAACTTCATAACCTCCACACTGCATAGTTTCTGCCTGATTTGTTTTTGACCCAGTATAGGTTGCATACTGGGTTTTCTGAGACTTCGAGGGATACCACGGATTTTCCTTTTTACTTTTATCTTACATACTGTAATTTGCCTGGTCAGGATGTAACCGAAGAACATTCACAGGTCCTGTTCAAGCAGTTTTATTATGTACAAGCACATCAGAAATGAGGCAATAACTTTAACTTAGATAAACTTATAATCAAACTGAGTCTCTCTTTCATACGTGCTCACTCCCTGGCTGCACTGTCAAAATGGCTCATGCTGTCCTTGGAATGCTTCTTAAAGGTACAACACACACACACACACACACACACACACACACACACACACACACACACACACACACACACACACACACACACACGCACGCACACACACACACACACACACACACACACACACACACACACACACACACTCACACACACACACACTCACGCACACACACACTCACACACACACTCACACACACACACACACACACACACACACACACTCACACACACACACTCACGCACACACGCACACACTCACGCACACACACACACGCACACACTCATGCACTATTCTACATCCTCCCTCTTTGAGAAATGAATCACACCATTTATGGCATTAATTGATATGCAATAAATACAAGATAGTTCTTAGACGTGCAATTATACAGAGCTAGATACATATAGACAACTATGTCCAGGTTGCTGTGTATTTTAGGTCTAGAGATGCTACCAAATCGTGTAACATAGAATTTAGAGTTAGATTTAGCAACTGTGACTATCTCTGCTGAATGTTCAACCTTGGGGACATTAGGAACATCATCAAAAGTAGTAATGGAAGTTGAGACACATTCTGGAACAAGAACATTGTCTGGATTACTCTGACATCTAGAGCCTGTATCACAGGAACAATGCTGTGAGATCAGTTCTGATACAGGAAGAAGATATCTGCGATTTCTGCTGTACTCCACACCCTCAGATTCTACAAAATAGGATCTCGGCTCGGTACATAAATCTGATACTTCACCAATCTGGTCGAACCCTTTCACCATTTGTATCCCGACTGTCTCTCCTTTTTTAAATGGATGAAGAAATCTGCTCATTTTATCATAACTGGACTTCTGAAAATAATGTTTTCTGAGTAGCTGGGCTTTAATTGCTCTGTTGACTTTAGCTCAATAAACTGGAACTAATAAGCAAGTTTGTTCTGGTTTGCCTAGATAAAATTCTTTGAACAGGTGAGACAAATATATTGTCAAGGTGTATGTTTCTGAGATTAAGTAAATTCAAAAAGATGGCAGTATTGTCAAACTTTGACTTCTCTAGTAATTGCTTTGCACTCTACACTGCATGTTTAGGTAGACCAGTTGACTGTGGATATTCAGGACTACTAGTAACATGTATCAAGTCCCATCTCTTGTAAATTTCTGAAACAATTGACTGGTAAATTATGTATTCCAAAGACATGCATCTGGAGCATTTCTCCCCAGGCCTCCGCTGAAAACAGGCTCTGTGGTACCTAGTTGGACTTTCCCAGTCAACAAATTTTAAATAAATAAAATGTACCGTTGTCAGGGATAAGCTTATGTGGAGAACCATGGACTGAAAAATGATGTATCAACTTGGTAACAACAGTATTGGACCTTAGATTAGGCAACAAATTGATCTCAAAGCAGTTCGAATACGAGTTGACCAACACTAAGTTTTGCTGATTGTTCCACTTGAATATATCAGTGGCTACTGTTGACCAAGGTAGTTCAGGAACTAGGCTTAGCTGAAGTGGCTCTTTTTGCAGATGCAGTTTAGTACTATTGCATACTGAACAAGACAAAAGTACTTTATCAATGTCTTTTGCTAGAGAGGCCACAATACTAGTCCTCTCCCTCTTGTTTTGGTAGATTCGAAACCTGGGTGGCCACGATGCAAAATCTGAATGTATTTACATTGTAAAGAAGCGGGAACAACAACTTTAGGACATTTGAAAATAATGTCAACTTCCATCATCTCTGTAAGGGAAATAAGGTTGTACTTAGGTGCTACCCTGGATTGCTTTGACACCCATCCTAACTGGATATAATGGTTGAGCTTTTGCAAAACAGGATCATTCTTTGCATAATCTCTTAACTCATCAAGTCTCGTGGTCAAAAGATTAGGCACTTTCATGACATCAAAGTCAAAATTCTCTGCATCAAACTGTTCTATTATATTTCTGGGCGATCTGGCTAAGGTATCAACCAGATAAAGAAGTTTGCCTTTCATGTAGACCATTTTGAAGCTATACTTTTGCAATTTGAGCATCATTCTTTGCAAACTTGCTGGAGTGGAATGCATAGGCTTCTTCAAGATATTAACTAGAGGCTGATGATCAGTTTCAATCTGGAAATCTTCACCATAAATATAATCAACACGCAAACACAATTGCCAAACTTCTTTCTCAATCTGAGCATATTGCATTTCAGTTTGGTTAAGAGTTTTAGATGCATAGGCTACTGGTCTTCCCTCTTGAAGAATAACTGCGCCAAGAGCAAATTTTAAAGTGTCACAGGAAAGACCAAATGGTCTATGACATCACAGTATCTTAGTGTAGGTGAAGCGGTAATTTTCTGCTTAAGATCATCAAAAGCTCTCCGGTGCTGTTCTAGCCAAGACCATACAACATTTTTATGTGTCAGATCTCTTAAAGACACTATCAGTTCACTGAAAACTGGTATGAACTTGCCCAAATAGTTAACCATACCAAGAAAACAAATTATCTGTTACTGGAATCTCCAGAATAGCTGTTTGCTTAGACAGGTCTGGTCATAAATAGGTCTTTCCTGCATTTGCACTTGTTTCTGTCCTGTAACTCGTCTAATGCGGATACAGATTATTAGTTTTAGCACTTAAATTTGCTTATTCGTGCTCAGCACTTGTTCAGAACTTGTAAGCACTAAATAAACTACTAACTACTATAGCACTCGGTCTTCCTCATTACCTAGAGGAAAACAGTTTTTGTACTTACTTTTCTCACTCATCTAGAGGAAAATAGTTTTTTATTCAGGCATGCCCAATGGTCAGCTCCAAGTGTTCTCCCCTGTCTATCTGATAAATCTGGGCATCTTGAGGCAATGTAGAAATTGCCTTATGTACACAGACAACCCTCTCCTCCTACCACCCAACACTACAACCTGTGAGAGATGCACTTATCTAGCCAAACTGGAGATAAAGCTCTCTCCAACCAAGACTGAACTTGACAGTTAAGAGGAGAAGATAAACATTTGCACCACACCACACTCATCACATAGTCTCACTAAATCAACACCACCAAAATCCACACATAGTAGCACAAAAACATTCATGGAGGCTCTCAATAATAATCTGTCTAAGCAACAGAGACCTCCAAAGCAGAAACGCAAGTAACCTCCATCCCCCAGCACAACCCAAATGACACATAGCCCGCAGACTCAGTGTGCCACTCAATCACAGCCAATAAGGCAAAACAACGTACCCAACACACTAGTCATAGGTGACTCTATAGTCAGGCACACTGATGGCCCACTCACCAGGCTAAACAAAGAGAAGGTTACTGTCAGCTGCCTGTCGGGTGCCAGGATTCACCACATAACCCACACACTCAGGTCACTCCACAACAAGTACAAATATGACTCTGTCATTGTCCATGTTGGTGTGAATGACCTGAGATGTACCTCCCTGGGCTACATGAAAAGAGACATGGAAGAGCTTTCCGATCTTGTAGCCCAGGTAAGTATGACCCTAGCCCTGAGTAGCATTTTGCCATCGCCCAGAATGATACCACAGTACAAGGACAAAATGATTGACTTCAACAGTTGGCTAAGCTTCTGGTGTCATTCTATGGGGATCCAGTATCTGTCTGCTTTGGACGACATGGTCGACAGACCATGATGATTTGCCACAGATCACACCTGTCACCTCTGGGATTCCAGATACTGGCTAAGGCTCTTGCTGCCCCTATAGTGCCTTTTTTTAGTCGAGGTTCAAATAACAAATTCACCACCATAACAGGAACAGGCAAGCAAAAACTGAGGGTAATACTACTCAATGCTAAAAGTCTAATTCTCAAAATGCACTCACTCGAGGCACTCCTTAAAATGGAGAACATCGATATCTGTGCAGTGACTGAGACCTGGTTCAAGGCTCCAGACAGCACCCCTGCACTACCAGGCTATAACTCATAACACACTTTTCGGCCATGTAACCTGAACCGAAACAACAAAGGTGGAGGTGTGTCCATATTCATTAAGGATATCCACTCCTCCTGGCTAGTTGCTCAGCATAATGCATCCAAGGTTATCCAAGTGCAACTAACTCTGGGCAAAACTGCAATCCAAATTGTAGCTTGCTACAGATCCCCCACCATGCCCCAGGATTCCTATTCCTCTTTTCTTGATGTACTGGAAAATATTAGGGATTTAACCAAACACCCTAATAATGGGCGACTTCAACTACCCCATCATTAACTGGGAAAACTACTCATATACCACCTCCTTAGCTCAACGCTTTCTGGAAATCATAAACTCCAGTGCTCTTGATCAACTTATCCACACCCCCACCAGGGGCTACAATATCCTAGACCTAGTCATTACCAACATGAGTGACCGGTGTTCCACACCTGAAGTCAACTCCTCGTTGGTCTGATCCAACCATAAGCTAATCACCCTTAATATCCACATCCCACCCTCACCTCCCATTAAGGAAACCACAGTAAAAAAATTCTCAAAAGCCAACTTCTTGTTTCTTAAGACAGAAGTGGTAAACTTCATGACACCCATGCAGATGGACAATACAGTTACAACTGCTGAATCCTACACAAATGCACTCTATAAGCACTTACACAAGTGCATGGATAGTGCTATCCCAAAAAGAACCAAGATGCTATCCTTCAAAATAAGGAAGCCAATCTGGTGGTCCCCTGCCATAAACAAACTGTACAACAGAAGGAAGAAACTGTTGCAAAAGAGAGTAAAATCACATGAGTGGCGGATCTCCCTGGTCAGTCTCAGTAAGAAGCTGAGATCCCTTATAAGATCCTCCAAAGCTAGCTATGAAAACAAAATTGCCACTGATTCTAAGGACAAATACAAAGCATTCTATAGCTATATCAAGAATCTCGATGGCAATACCCAGATCTGCTCTGAGTTATAGCACAAAGGCACGAAACTTACAGAACCAACTGATATTGCCAACATCTTGGCAGATAGGTTCAGTGCTAACTTTACCCCCCCCCCCCCCCCCTCACCCCTAAAGGGTCCATATCTATACAGGAAGAATGTAGAGTCCCTGTAATCACAACTACACAGGTAAAAGCTGCACTATCTAAAGGCAAAAACACAGCCTCCATGGGACCAGACAACATCCCAGGCTGCATTTTACACGTACTTCAGAACAAACTGGCTCCCTACTTAAGCACCATGTTCAATAATAGCCTTGTATCAGGCTTTGTGCCTATGAATGGTGCACAGCAACAGTTATCCCACTCCACAAAGGGGGAGCCACCACTGACCTGGGAACTATCGACCTATTAGCCCTGACGAGCCCGGTATGCAAGGCCATGGAACATTTCATCATGGAACTCATAAACAAAGATATTGGTAACCTCCAAACTCTGGATCCCACCCAGTTGGGTTTGTGAAAGGCAGATCATGCCTCCTGAACCTGATCGACTTCTTTGAGGCAGTCACCAAAGCCGTAGATGAGGGTAAGGTGGTTCTCACAGCCTATCTTGACCTCGTCAAGGCTTTCGACACCATCCCCCATTCTGGAATTATAGCTAAACTCACTAAACTAGGTATAAATCCCTATGTCACAAAATGGTTTGCCAACTGGCTCACTGACAGAGCCCACACTGTAAAAGTTGCAGACTCCAAATCTGACCTCAAAGCAGTGGCAAGTGGAGTACCAGTGGGTTCCATCCTGGGACCTCTCCTGTTTGGTATCTACTTCTCTGAAGTACAGGCTAACACAGAAGGCCTCTGGCTAACAAAGTTCACAGATGACTGTAAATTAGGATCCATAGTCAAGTCCCCATATTATGAGGACATCCTACAGAAGGGCCTCGCTGAGACAGATGCCTGGTGTCAGAGCCATGGTCTCAAGCTCAATGCCAAAAAGTGCAGTGTCATCCCCTTAGGTAAAAACTCTGTTCCCATGAACTACCACATAGGCAGCAATCTACTTAACACTGAATGTGTAATAAGAGACCTTGGGACTCAAGTGGACAGTAGTCTCTCCTTTGATAGTCACATCGTCACAGTAGTCAGGAAGTCCTTCTATGTGGCACATCTCATCATAAAAGGGTTCTCATCCAGGAAAAAAGAGGTCATTGTTCCCCTCTACTCGACACTCATTAGACCCATTATAGAGTACAACGCCCCTTTTGGAATGTACCTCACAAGACATCTGCAGCAGCTGTAAAGGCTACAGAAGTACCTCACAAAGAGGATTACTGGCCTCAAACAAATGCCCTACACTGACCACCTCAAAAAACTCCAGCTTTACTCCGTAGCATATCGCCTACTCTGAGGTGATCTCTGCCTAACATATAAAGCTATGTCAAACCCAGAGCTGTTGGACATGCTACACCTAAAGAAATCCCAATCCCTCCGAGCTACACATTCTAGGGACCTAAACCTTGTCACCACAACAAAACAGGACATGCTGAAGGGATAGATTCCTGTCCCAGAGACTTCCCATACTCTGGAACAGGCTACCCGTCTATGTAAAGCAAAGTTCTTTATTAGCACTCTTCAAGAAAAATCTTGATAAGTGGATGGGAAATAGTAAATACACCCCAGGGATCACTTCTGTGTCTCTGCTCGACAGTGGCACAGGAAATTAACTTTTTCGGGTGGTGTAAGCCAGGGAACCTTGTTGGATAGGCTTACATAGGCCCTCGGGCCTATGAACCTATGAATCTATGGTAATTAACACAGAGTACCTCTGTCAGGTGCCACCCCGGAGTGAATTTGCGGTCATCCATCCATTGATTTAGTCTGCATTTGAAAAGGGTCAGGGAGAGGCTCTGCTTCAAATGAATGGGAAGCTTGTTCCAGAGAAGGTATAATCTGTGAGATGTATCTATCTCTCCAGAATAATTTGTTCATATCAGAGGCTAATTCTAGTGTAGTTTGATTTACGAATTTGTAATATTTCCATCAGGGCCAGGTCAGAGACTGCCCTGTAATCCAGGCACAGATCACCCCTCAACAGTCTGAAGCAGACAGAATACAGTGACAGGGCTTTCAGTCTTTCTGAATAGGACTGGTTTTGTGGACCCTGTAATTTCTTGGTGAGAAACCTCTGTGGGTTCTCCAGCTGTTGCAGGTGTTTGATGAGATACAAGCAAAAGGGAGCATTGTAGGTTCATAGGTGTGTATTAGGCTACTGGTCCTGGAGCCTTTACAAGCCTACTCCATAAAATTACTCTGGCATCGTGCCACCCGAGCTTAGTTCCCAGTGTGTCTGTACTCAATTACTGGTCTGATGAAGGCAGAGTGTAATGGAATTATACCATCCTTCGATCTAGATATGATGCTTTTATTTATTAGATGTGTCACATGCAGGATTCCTTTACCATTGTGGATATAAGGTGACTGAAGTTCAGATTGCTATCAACCTGACAACTCAGATCACATTCCACCAGTTCTACACTTAGGGGGTGCTGGGTATATTGTAATTAGCAGGCATGTTAGCTTTTCCAAAGAGACTAATAATGCATATTTTTGCATTTAGATTTAATCCATGGCTTTGGCACCAGTCATTTGTATGTGTTAACCTTTTATGCAGTATATTAGCATCATTTGGGGACTCAGTGATTGCTCCCAATTTGCAATCATCAGCGAACTTGGTCAGCCACAGGCCATACATGTTTGCCTGAACATCTGAGAAATAAAATCTGAGCAGTAAAGGGCCCAGCACAGAACCCTGTGGTACATCTCTGGTGCCTGGTCTTTTCCTAGAGGTGAAGTCATCCACTTTGACAGTATGTGTCCTGTCGGTGAGCCAATTGGCTACCCAGCTGATGACATAGGGGTTAATACCCAATTGGAAGAGTTTATCTGTGATACCAGAGTGGGGGATTGTGTCAAATGCTTTGGCTAGGTCAAGGTAGGTGGTATGCACTGTCTTTCCCCTCATCCAGGACCTTGGTGACTTTCTCAAAGAAGTCAACCAGGTTTAACAGACACGATCTACCCTTAATGAAAACGAAATGGGATGAGTCCAGAGTTAAGATATGTCCTTGTTAATAAGGTCCATAATAATTCCCTCCATGGCCTTGCAGATGAGGCTAGTCAATCTTACAGGTCTGTGGTTCTCAGAGTCAGCTGATGGTCCCCCTTTGTGCAGAGGGATTACTGTTGCTGTCCTCCACTCTGCTGGACCATAGCCAGTCCACAGGCTGTGGTTAAACAGGGATATCTGTGGGTCTGCTAGGTCATGTTTTAAGTTGTTTAAAAGGCAGCTGGGATGTCGTCTGATCCCATTGATGCCAGGTTTTTGGCTTTGGAGAGTGCAGAGATGACCAGTTCTCTTGAGATAATAGGCAAGGAAATGGTAGCAGGTATATTTTGGGGGATGACTGGTGGGCATGGGGGGGGGGGGTGAAGTTTGCTGTCAATCTGTCAGCTAGCATGTTGGCTATTTCCTCCAGCTAGGTATGGGTGGTGACATTCACAACCAGTTCAGTGCATAGTTGTGTAATCCCTTTTAGATTGTGCACGTAGGTTTATAATACCTTGTGAATATCCTTAGCTGGGGGGCTATGTTAGCTTAATAATTACCTTTGGAGGACTTGACAAGATCTCTTTTTTGTTTGTTGAGGCTAGAGAGGGTTTTTTTTCCTCTGTTGAAGCAGTTCCCTCTTGCTTTTGGAAATTAGTTTCTTTCTTTGGTTGTATAGCCTCTTTATACTAGGGGTCAACCAGGATGGCTTGTTTTTCTGACAAGATTTTTTTTTTTTTATGCCTCAAGATGGCACCCATTGTGGCTGACATCTCTGCATTGCCCTCCTGCTAGTGTTTTTGTTTGTTTGTTTTGGCGGTGGCTTTTAAGTTTTTAGATGGGCAAACGTCATCTGCACTGATTATATCATCTTCATCATCTTCTTTTGGCTGTTCCCATTAGGGGTCACCACAGCGGACCTTCTCTTTCCATTTCTTCCTGTCCTCTGCATCCTGCTCTTTACACCAACCGCCTGCATGTCCTCTCTCACCACATCCATAAACCTTACCTTAGGCCTTCCTCTTTTCGTCTTACCTGGCAGCTCCATCCTTAGCATCCTTTTCCCAATATACCCAGCATCCCTCCTCAGCACATGTCCAAACCAATGCAACCTCACCTCTCTTGCTTTGTCTCCAAACTGTCCAACCTGAGCTGACCCTCTAATATACTGATTCCTAATCCTGTCCATCCTAGTCACACCCAGTGCAAATCTTAACATCTTTAACTCTGACACGTCCAGCTCTGACTCCTGCCTTTTCGTCAATGCCACCGTCTCCAGTCCATATAACATAGCTGGTCTCACTACCCTCTTGTAGACCTTCCCTTTCACTCTTACTGGTACCCGTCTGTCACAAATCACTCCTGACATTCTTCTGCACCCATTCCATCCTGCCTGTACTCTCTTCTTTACCTCTCTTCCACACTCACCATTACTATGAACTGTTGATCCCAAGTACTTAAACTCATCCACCTTTACCAACTCTACTCCCTGCATCCTCACTATTCCTCTACCCTCCCTCACATTTACACACATATATTCTGTTTTAGCCCTGCTGACCTTCATTCCTCTCCTCTCTAAAGGATATCTCCACCTCTCCAGGGTCTCCTCAACCTGGTCCCTACTCTCACTACATATCACAATGTCATCTGCAAACATCATAGTCCACGGGGCCTCCTGTCTGATCTCATCTGTCAACCTGTCCATCACTACTGCAAATAAGAAAGGGCTCAGAGCTGATCCTTGATGTAATCCCACCTCCACCTTAAACGTATCTGTCACTCCCACTGCAGTCCTCACCAATGTCACACTACCCTCGTAAATATCCTGTACCTGCACTGATTATATACAATAAAGAAATATTATTAGAGATTGGCAGTCAGTTTTCTGATATTATTCCTTGCTTATCGGATCGGGAACATCTTCTCAGAAATGCCTGCAGACAAGGACTTCGATCTCTTGAGAGCAAAATGGATGATCTCTAAACTAGAATTGTGACTCAGAGAGAAATGAGAGATTGCTGTGTATTGAAATCTTGTTACTGGATAATATTCCCAGGGAAAACAATCGCTATTCCGAGAAACATACACGCAACACAAATACACACAAAAAACAGCAATCCACACACAAACACTTAAAATCCTATACCTAAACTAAATTTTACATACACTAATAGCTATCCACTTACTTTAACCCAACCCTAACCCTAAGGTCCGTCAGTATCGCACACTCACCTCACCCGTACCCTAACCCTAAATCACCTAACCCGCCCCCCAACCCTAACCTACACATAACCGCACACTTACCTCACCCGCTCCCTAAACCTAACTCACCTAAACCACCCCCCTAACCTACACACAATCGCACACTTACCTGAACCCGACCCATAATGTTCCAACATATCGAATGCTGAAAACAGCGAAGCCACAGCAACGGCCCACCAAATTCTTTCCCTGGGAAAGAATTCGGTGTCCTGCACCTTCGCTGTTTTCAGCGTTCGACAAAACTGGTTCGATATTATAACATTCAAACTTTATAAAATTCGATGTTATAACATAGACCCAAAAAATCTATGTATGACTTACACAGAGCTATCAGAGCAGCAAAGGAGAATTACAGTCGTAAGCTGGAAGGCTATTATTTGACTGTTGATACAAGACATATGTGGCAAAGCCTGGAAAACATCACAGCCTACAGAGACAAAGGCAGAGGGATGAGTACTGACAGCCGGTTTTCACCGGACAGTTTCTATGAATTTTATGTCTGGTTTGAGGTCCAAAATATTGAATCAAAGGGTATTACCATAAGAGGCAGGGGCAGAGAGGTGGTACCACCACCTTTCACAACTTCACCAGGAAGTGTGGTAAAGTCCATGAGGAAGATAAATCCCCGAAGGCAGCCAGTCCAGATAATATTGCTGGAAGGACACAAAACTTGTGCTTCAACGCCTGCTAATGTTCTCGCTGATACATTCAGTCTCTCCATTGCATGAGCTACAATTCACACTTGTTATAAGGTGACCGCTATTATTCCACTGCCGAAAAAGGGCAAAGCCAATTCCCTAAATGACTACTGGCTGGTTGCATTGACTGAAACTTCCAAGGTTGCACAAACTCACAAACCGAAACACGTTTCAAATGAGAGTTGTTCCATTACATGCTTTCTTAAACTAAAATATTTAGCTAGATAAATAGAGCTAATTTTTACATATAATTGTAGTTATAAGTTATAGGTATTACATATATTTAATGTTAGTATATTTTATGATAGTATTGTTTGGCAGTTTTTATGGTTTTTCCCATATAGTTCTGTAAGAACAAATTAACCAATGAATTATTCAAATTATTGACATCACATGACTGTTTTTTGATTTAAATAGTACAAGAAATCAAATGAATGTATGTCTCATGATATTTGTATCACTGATCAAACAAAAAGCGCTTCATTTTATTGTTTTTAATGAATAAATCAGTTCTATTCTTGTTGGCTACAGTTTGTTTACAGAAGCTTTTTCTCCGTGTTTGGTTGCATTGACTCCCATAGTAATGACATGCTTTGAGAGAATCATTATGAGTCATATTCAGACAGTTATACCTGATACAATGGATCTCCTGCAGTTTGCATACAGACCGAATAGGTCAACAGAGGATGCAGTCAGTAAAGCACTGCATACACTCCTTACTTGTTTGGCGAATAAGGACTGTTATGCTCGACTGCTATTTATTGATTATAGTTTGGCCTTCAATACCGGGATACCCACAAAGCTCATTAATAACCTATGTATACTGGATGTGCCATCGACTCTTTGCAGTTGGGGCTTGGATTTTTTAACAGGCAGACCACAGCCAGTCAGGCTGGGGAATAACATCTCTAAAACAATAAAAATAAAAAATATAGGAACCCCACAAGGCTGCGTGCTGAGTCCAATGCTGTACACTCTCTTCACTTATGATTGTGTTGCTTCTCAACACGACACCAGTATTGTCAAATATGTGTATGATACAATCTGATCTCCGGGGGTGAAGAGTCAGTGTATAGGAAAGAAGTGGAGAACCTTGTGAAGTGATGTTGGAACAGTATCTTTCTCTGAATACCAGCAAAACAAAAGAGATGATCATTGATACACGGAGGTATAGAGCGCAGGACATATTGGTGAGTCTGAGGTAGAAAGAGTGGAAACATTCAAATTCCTCTGTATTAACATCTCTGATGACCTTACCTGGACTCATAATATCACAGACCTAGTAGGGAAAACCCGGCAATGACTGTATTTTCTGAAAAGGCTGAGGTCTTGTTCAAGAGGAATCTTGACCAATGGATGGGAGATTGCAGATATACCCCAGGGATTACTTCAGCGTCACTGCTTGACAGAGGCACAGCAAAATGATAGGCATAGTTTTTATTCAAACTAAAGGGGTGGCGAAAGCCACATAACTATGGGCTAGGCTTATAAATGCCCTTGGGCAGATAGCCTAGTATGAACCTATGAACCTATGAACCTATGAACTTTGGCATATCCAATAACTTTCTCAGCAACTTCTACAAAATGTACAACTCGCAGCACTGTCTCCTACTCTATTGCGATATGGTTCAGGAGTAGTGCAATACGGGATCGGAAGGGTCTGCAGTGAGTAATAAAAACCACAAAACATCACTGGAGTAACACTGCCTACATCTACACCAAAAGATCTTTTAGCATGGCTCAAAACATTATCGTGGACACTACCTACCACTGACAATACAAACTGTTTATGCTGCTACTATCGGTGAGGCATTACAAGAGCATAGCAGCCAGAACAAGCAGGCTGAAAGACAGTTTTACACCTCAGGCTATTAGACGTTTAAATAAAGCCCACATGCTACCTCTCCCACCAGTACTGTAGGTTTGTTCACGTTTGGGATGAACAAGCTTTTTTTTTTTCTTACACAAATGCGCTCTTTTGCACCATTATATATATTTACTGATATTGGTACTTATATTATTGTCTATTTGTCATTTTAGATTACGTCTTCTTCTTAACTGTCGTTGTTTTATATGTTGCTGGGGGATTTGTAGAATAAGAATTTCATTGTACTCTGTGATGCTGTCTCTAGAACGTATGACAGTAAAGTTGAATTGTTTTGAATTGAATTGAATTAATCTGGTCAGGTACAGCCAATTCTGTACAACTGCTTAAGTGATTATACAGGGAGTTAGTGTACACCTCTGCATAGGAGTCCATGTTATCTGTGTTCGACAGGGTTTTGAAACTTCTTATACCAGCAATTTGCCATGAAATTCATGAAACTTCTTAAGTGCTTTTTGAGCTTGATGGGTTATCTGGCATTGTAATTACATCTAAAGAGACTGATTTATGGTTTGATGTTACCATGGACATAACACAGGGGAAGGGCAGTGCAATGCTCTCCCATGTTAGTGAGCACTATGCACAGGACATTTGAGCCTCTTGTGGGTGTGCTGACTAGCTTTTCCAGAACAATTGCATTCACAAAGTCCAAGAACCTCTGAGCCAGCATGTTTGTGGTCATGTATGTTTCCCAGTTGATGATAGTATAAATAAAATCATCCACGGGTAAGGTGTTGTGCTGTGTGGTAAGTGACTCCAGGAAGTGCAGGTATGCGGTATGCTTTTCTTGTTTCATGGTGGGGGACGTACAGTTAGCTATGATGTGGTAGGGGATTTTGCCTATGGTTAATTGGACATGGAACAGCTCAACAGAGTCACACTGTCTGACCAGTCTGAAGGTGTGCTTATCCTTAATGAAGATGGATTCACCTCCTCCTTTGGTTCTTTCATGATCAGTTTGAGGTCTGAATTATGGAAGATGTTGCAGCCCTGCATGGCTGGGGTGCTTTCCTTGGCTTTGAACCATATCTCTGTGACTGCACAGACTTCAGCATCCTCCAAGGTGAGGAGTACTTCTAGGAAGTACATTTTTTTGTTCAGAGTCCTAGCATTAAGCAGAAGTACCTCGAGTTTATCTAGATAGGATTTTCATATTTTGGCAGGTTGGTTATTTTAACACTGTCTGAAAAAGACACAATAGGGGTGGCTAATCCTTTACTGGTATCCAATAGCCTACAGGAGACCGGTGCAGACTACCTCTGGCAAAGCAGTGTGGTCTGTCGACCATGTCTTCCGAGGCTGACAGACACTGGATCCCCTTGGACTGACACCAGAAGCTAAGCCAATTGTTAAAATCAATCATTTTTGTTTGTATTGTGGCATCATCCTTGGAGAAGGTAGAATGCTGCTTAAGGCTAGGCTTACACCTGCCTGTGAAATGTAATCTAACAGCTCAGTTGTGCCTCTCTTCACATAGTCCAGAGCGGTATGTCTCAAGTCATTCACCACCACATGGACTATGACTGAGTCATACTGGTACTTTAGGGTGAGAGTGTTGAGTGCATGAGTGACTTGACCTATCCTGGCAGCTGACAGACAGCTAACAGTAACCCGCTCCTTATCCAACCTGGAAAGGGGCTCATCCATGTAGCTCATGATGGAATCTCCAATGTCCAGTACATTGGGTTTTCTGGTGTTACACTTTAAGGGCTTATTTTTGAGACACTGGTGTGGATGTTATTATGGGTTGTGGTTGTTTATTGCACTGTTGTGTGTGTAAGTGGTTTCTAAAAGCCCCATTTGGAAAGCTTCTGATCTTTTGGTAAGTTACTAGTGAGTCACTCCACATATGTGGGTTTATGTGTCGTGTCATTATTTAGAATGGGAAGTGATATGTGTGCTGACAACCTGTTTGGCATTTGATTTGGCCATATGTGAAAGTCTCGCCTCCAATTTTGTATTGCAACTGCATCTCTCACATAAAGTATTTGTTTCAGGAGTAAGTGGTTGTCAGTATACTTAAGACAATTGCTACATTGCCTCAGGGTGCCCATGTGCATCACTCTGGCCAGAACAATGATGGGAAACTGCCCTTCCATGATAGCAGGTTCTTACTGTATGTTTTATTATGGAAAGGAATGGGTTAACTTGACAGGACTGTGCCGGTAGCTCAGAGACAATAAAAGGGAACTATAGTTTGTGTAGGGTAATGCTGAACAATAAAGCAGTGCTGCTCAGTGCTCAACTGAGGGGCTTTTAGAGCAGCAGAAAAGCCTGGAAGAATTTCACTGACAGTTGTTTAAGGAAAAAGTAATCTTCAAGGTTTTTGTATCTATACAGGCCTCTGCAAACTGCAGCTGCATGGACAGCAGCTTAGTGCAAACACTAGGCTTAAATACGAGCAAAGGGAAAGAAGCTTTAAGCTAACTACCAATCAGGAAAGCACACAATAAGCCTTATTCCAGCATTCTCCAACTCATATAAGTTAAATTAGCACAGTTCTGCCACAAGAGTGCAGAAAAAATACTTCTTAATGTAGAATGGCTCATTTGGAGCCCAAGTGTAAGAAGACCACACAAAATAGCTATAACAGCCTTAGAACTATCAGATGTAATGTAAAACAGTACAATTAACAACTTAGAGCAACAGTACACAGTACATTTTTTGAAAAGTGCAGCAAAAAAATGTAAATGAGAAACTGTTAAAATACAGTTGCAATTAATAAGAAAAGTGCAAAAAAATAAAATAAAAAACACTTATTTTTGTCTTTTGAGTAATGGATTGCTTTAGGTGAAATGAGATTCTCAGCACTCCTAAGCAAAGTTGACACCTAAGTGTCATGTTTAATCATAGCCTCACCTCAGGCTTCGTGCCCACTGAGTGGCGCACAGCTACAGTTATCCCATTCCATAAGGGGGGATCCACCTTGGATCCCGGGAACTGCTGCCCCATTAGTCTGATGAGCCTGATCTGCAAGGCCATGGAATGTATTATCATGGAACTTATAAACAAAGACATTGGCAACCTTAAAACACTGGACCCCACCCAGTTTGGGTTTGTGAAGGGCCGATCTTGTCTCCTGAACCTGACTGACTTCTTCGAATCAGTCTCCAGAGCTGTGGACAAGGGTAAGGCGGTCCACACAGCCTATCTGGACCTCACCACCAAGGCCTTTGACACCATCCCCCACTCTGGAATCATAGATAAATTTACTAATCTGGGCATTAATCCCTACATCATTCAATGGGTTGCCAACTGGTTTTCTGACAGAACCCAGACTGTAAAAGTAGCTGACTCCAAATCCAGCTCCAGACAAGTGACAAGTGAGTACCTCTGGGTTCAGTCCTGTGACCTCTCTTGTTTTGCATCTACTTCTCTGAAGTACAGGCCAACAATAAGGGACTCTGGCTAACAAAGTTCACAGATGACTGCAAACTGGGAGCCATTACTGAACCCCCAAATGATGTGGGTATTCTACCAAAGGGCCTTACAAAAACAGATGCTTGGTGCCAGAGCCATGGGCTCAAGCTCAATGCCAAGAAATGTATAGTTATCCCCTTTGGGAAAAACATGTACCCAGGAATTATCACATAGGTGGCAGTACACTAAACACCGAAAGTGTGATAAGAGACTTAGGGACACAGGTGGACAGTGGTCTCACCTTCGATAACCACATCACCACAACAGTCAGGAAATCCTTCTATGTGGCACACCTCATCACCAAGGGCTTTTCATCCAGAAAAAAGAAGGTCATTGTCCCACTGTACTCATCCCTCATTAGACCCATTATAGAATACAACACACCATTTGGTGTGTACCTCTCAAGACATCTGAAACTACTCTACTCCGAGGCGATCTCTGCTTAACATACAAGGCCATATCAAACCCAGAGCTGCTGGACATGCTACACTTAAAGAAATCTCAATCCCTCAGAGCCACATGCTCTAGGGATCTAAACCTTGTCATCACAATAAACAAAACATGCTGGAGAGATAGGTTCCTGACCCATAGACTCCCCAGACTCTGGAACAGACTGCCCATACATGTCAAGTGGAGTGCCTCTTTGGCCCTCTTCAAAAGGAACCTTAATGATTGGATGGGAGAAAGGAAATTCACCCCAGGGATCACGTCAGTCACCCTGCTAGACAAGGGGCCAGGGAAGTAAATAGTGTGGGAAGAAATAAAATGGCCAGGGAATTGTTATGGTTAGGCTTCTATAGGCCCTAGGGCCGATAGCCTAGTACCAACCTATGAACCTATGAACCTATGAACCTATGAACCTTTGAACCCATGAACATTTGAACCAAATGATGAGCAGCTCTGATTAATTATCTTAGGCAGAAGAGCAAGAACAAAACATATGGTCTTCTAAAGGGCTGCCTAACATACAAGGCACTTCCTCAGCCTATAAAGACTAACTGGAGACTGAATTCAAAAGGATGTCATAGAAATTATTTAAGGAATAAACAGAGATAAATTCTATGCAAAACTTAAAGAGGTGCATGTGCCACATTGCACTGTACAGTAACACATAACCTTATACACAGGATACCAGCAATATATTCCCTTCCTTTCAAATGGAATAACAGAAAAACACAGTAAATGAAAGGAACCCTCATACATAATTCAATAGAATAAATTAAGATTGAAATTAATATGAGGCACAAAACATTGGCACTCCTTAGGAAGGCCTATTCTAAAATAGGAGAAACCACTGTATCCAAAGGTACTGGGGTGGGACGCTAAGAAGACATTCAAGTTTGCATGAGTTTCTTACTGGAGTTGGTATCTCAATGGAATCATCTGGGAGTGAAAGAGACTGAAATGAATTGCACTAAGATAAAATAGACGCATACTAGTTCAGTGTCATCACATTATAGGAAAGCTGGGACAACATGGAAAAATCCAATTAGGAAACTTACAATTTCAAGCGGGATGACTGTTGCAGAATCAAACTTCTCAATCTCTTTAAGCAAGAATTCTGAACAAATCCAAAAATAACGAAGGGACTTGGGTTCAAAATAAAAGGAAATATTTAACTATTGTTCTTATAAACTTAGAAAACTTAGAGAACTGCTAGAATAACAGATTTTGCATTTGCATGCATATTCTGAAGGACATGAAGTACAAAACTCAAATCTCTGTGATTAATTACTGACTTCAGTACCAACTGATTTGTCAGAAAACCATACATTTTATGAGGAACAGACCAAAAATATGTGGCAAAAGTCAGGACATTCTGTGAAATTCTGGTCATTTGAGAGACATGAGCCTAGTAAGTATGCAAGCCTGGTTCACATCCCACTGAAATAATTAAAACCTGATAACTAAACCAGTAGGTTTGTGAAACCTTTAGTGCTGATCAGACTGTCTGTTCTTGGATGCCATTCAGACACACTTCTTGTACAAAACATGTATCATATGCACTGCAGTCATGCTACCAGTAAGACTAAGACCGTGTGGAAGGAGAAGATGGACAGTTTATATTATAATGCGCATAATCAGGGTGAGACAGGGGGGAGGATAAAAGCTTTGTCACTGCTCCAGCCTGATAACAACCACTGTCTATCACTGAACTGGACAATAAAAGGTGTTAACACTATGGCATATAATAGTGAGGTGTACTCCAGACTGATAACAACCATTGTCCATCAGTGAACTGGACAATAAAAGGTGTTAACACTATGGCATATAATAGTGAGGTGTACTCCAGACTGATAACCACTATCCATCAGTGAACTGGACAAAAAAGGTGTTAACACTATGGTATATAATAGTGAGATGTGCTCCAACTTGATAACAACCACTGTCCATCAGTGAACTGGACAATAAAAGGTGTTAGCACTATGGTATATAATAGTGAGATGTACTCTAGCCTGATAACCACTGTCCATCAGTGAACTGGACACTAAAAGGTGTTACCACTATGGTATATAATAGTGAGATGTACTCCAGCCTGATAACAACCACTGTCCATCACTGAACTGGACAATAAAAGGTGTTAACACTATGGTATATAATACTGAGATGTGCTCCAGACTGATAACAACTGTCCATCAGTGAACTGAACACTAAAAGGTGTTAAAACTATGGTATATAATAGTGAGATGTACTCCAGCCTGATAACAACCACTGTCCATCAGTGAACTTGACACTAAAAGGTGTTAACACTATGGTATATAATAGAGAGATGTACTCCAGACCGATAAGAACCATTGTCCGTCACTGAACTAGACAATAACATGTGTTAATACTATGGTATATAATAGTGAGATGTACTCCAGACTGATAACAACCACTGTCCATCAGTGAACTGGAAAATAAAAGGTGTTAACACTGTTTTATATAATAGTGAGATGTATGTCAGACTAATAATAACCACTGTCCATCAGTGAGTTGGGCAATAAAAGGTGTTAACACTATGGTATATAATAGTGAGATGTACTCCAGACTGATAACAATCACTGTCCATCAGTAAATTGGGCAATAAAAGGTGTTAACACTATGGTATATAATATTGAGATGTGCTCCAGACTGATAACAACCACTGTCCATCACTGAACTGGACAATAAAAGGTGTCAACACTATGGTATATAATAGTGAGATGCACTCCAGCCTGATAACAACCACTTTCTATCACTGAACTGGACAATAAAAGGTGTTAACACTATGGTATATAATAGTGAGATGTACTCCGGCCTGATAACAATCACTGTCCATCAGTAAACTGGACAATAAATGGTGTTAACACTATGGCATACAACAGTGAGATGTACTCCAGCCTGATAACAACCACTGTCCATCACTGAACTGGACACTAAAAGGTGTTAACACTATGGTATACAATAGTGAGATGTACTGCAGACTGATAACCACTGTCCATCACTGAACTGGACAATAAAAGGTGTTAAAACTATGGTATATAATAGTGAGATGTGCTCCAGACTGATAACAACCACTGTCCATCAGTGAACTTAACTCTAAAAGGTGTTAACACTATGGTATATAATAGTGAAATGTACTCCAGCCTGATAACAACCATTGTCCATCACTGAACTGGACAATAAAAGGCTGTTAACACTATGGTATATAATAGTGAGATGTACTCCAGACTGATAACCACTGTCCATCACTGAACTGGGCAATAAAAGGTGTTAACACTATGACATACAACAGTGAGATGTACTCCAGCCTGATAACAACCACTGTCCATCACTGAACTGGACACTGAAAGGTGTTAATACTATGGTATACAATAGTGAGATGTACTGCAGACTGATAACCACTGTCCATCACTGAACTGGGCAATAAAAGGTGTTAACACTATGGTATATAATAGTGAGATGTGCTCCAGACTGATAACAACCACTGTCCATCAGTGAACTTAACACTAAAAGGTGTTAACACTATGGTATATAATAGTGAAATGTACTCCAGCCTGATAACAACCATTGTCCATCACTGAACTGGACAATAAAAGGCTGTTAACACTATGGTATATAATAGTGAGATGTACTCCAGACTGATGACTACTGTCCATCACTGAACTGGACAATAAAAGGTGTTAACACTATGGTATACAATAGTGAGATGTATTCTAGCCTGATAACCACTGTCCATCACTGAACTGGACAATAAAAGGTGTTAACACTATGGTATATAATAGTGAGATGTACTCCAGCCTGATAACAACCACTGTCCATCACTGAACTGGACAATAAAATGTGCTAACACTATGGTATACAACAGTAAGATGTACTCTAGACTGATAACAACCACTGTCCATCACTGAACTGGGCAATAAAAGGTGTTAACCCTATGGTATATAATAGTGAGATGTACTCCAGACTGATAACAACCACTGTCCATCAGTGAAGTGGACAATAAAAGGTGTTAACACTATGGTATATAATAATGAGTGCTTGACCACCATGGATTTTGGTGACTGTAGACTCTAGGAGGGTCCACTGCTACTAGACCACCATGTACAGATGGATGAACATGGGAATGGAAGAAACCTGACTCAAATCAATGAGCTGGGCAACTTATTTATTACAAAAATTATGAAGGTTTGATTCAGTTGTTTGTATTACAGTAGGGGAAAGGGATAGGCTCAGGAGTGTTGGGGTAGGTATGCCTTCTGTGACTTATTTAGAATTGTTATTGTGAGGGCAGTTTGAAGTGCTCATTCATTTGGAGTGGTGTGCAGGTTTAGCTCAAGAACTCATGGTAAATTTGGGTGATTCCTAAAGGAAGAACCACCATGAATGTCTAAAAAAATGTTTTGCAGATCGATAGAGGCAGATAGTAATGCCCAAACTAACATACCCCCTACCTTCACATAACGTCTAGAAACTTCCTAACATACCTCTACCTAATAAATACCCATGATACACAGGGGCACAATATGGCTGTACTGCACATCAAGGAATATAAAGGGCTTAGTTGTCATCAGCCTAGTATATACATGTGAACCTATGAACCTATGAACTCAAACTGTTAATGGGATTAAATCTTGCAATGGTTCACACAGCTTTAGTTAAAGTATGTCTATAGTGGAGTAAAAAAAAATAAAAATGATTAAACACACGTACTTAATATTTTAAACGTTACAGCTCATATGACGATGCTAGTAACAGGTAGAATAACAAGTTATAAATACTTGGTAACTTGAACATATTATAAGAGAAAGTCTTAGAAACAGTTGTTATAATGACCTAGCAGATAGGATAGGTTAAGAAGTAAAAATCACAATGACAGCATAAAATACTCACAACACTCTCACACGGTACTCAGTAACATTGTATAAAAAGAGATTAGCGCCAACTCCATTTACTAGGGAAGCTCACAGAAATGTGTCATTGAATTTATTTGCTATGAGAATACAAATATTCATATAAACTTTGAAAATCAAATTGCACATCAGGTTGAGAAGCTCTGATAATTTAAATACATTTTCATCTTTAAGTTTTGCAGTTTTGGAACAACACTTGTAAACCTATCGTCATTCCTGAACATGAAAATGTGCTTTTTATTATATTGACCATCTCTTGTTAAAAGTGGAATGTAATGCCAAATGCCTGTGCCAAAAAGATAAAGTGCTAATGGGATCAGCAGTACCAATATATAATATCACTGTTCAGCTGAGTATGTTACTAGACCTGAGGGACCTGATGCTAATAAAATTCAGCAATGAAATAGGAGGCCGAAACATCATACAACGTGTGATGGGAAAAAGCTGAATAGAAGCAAGTAAGAGATAAAACTGCACAATTTCCTTCAGCTGCACAACATCCATATTTCTCTCTCTACAGGATTCCATGTGCTCATTTTTCACATTTGCATATTTCCACTTATGTATGTTGTATATAGGTTCATAGTTAGTTATATACTAGGCTAATGACCACCACGGCCATTATATAGGTTCATAGTTAGTTATATACTAGGCTAATGACCACCAGGGCCTTTCTATAGGTTCATAGTTATATACTAGGCTAATGACCACCAGGGCCTTTATATAGGGTCATAGTTATAAACTAGGCTAATGACCACCAGGGCCTTTATATAGGTTCATAGTTAGTTATATACTAGGCTAATGACCACCAGGGCCTTTATATAGGTTCATAGTTAGTTATATGTTAGGCTAATGACAACCAGGGCCTTTATATTTATTTTATTATTTTATTTTATTTTATTTTATTTTACATTTGTTAACCGGGATGGTCCGACTGGATACATGTCCTTTTTCAGCGGAGGCCCGGGGAGAAAAGCTCCAACAGAGTTACATTGATAATTAGGTACAGTAAATGAGCTGAAAGAACTTAACAAAAACATAGGCTATTTACATACAAGTACAAGACTGCCATTACTATTTCTGAGATTACTACAAATGTAACATTAATAACATGTTAGCAAGGATGGTAGGCAGTATAATGACATAGAGTTAGACAGGATACATATTTCTTTATCACAGTATACAAAGTACTTATCATCTTAGCTAGTTGTTTATGTTTTAGTTAATGGCACAGAGCTAGTCTGGGTTTGAGCAAGGACATAGCCAGTGTGACTTGAAGTGGAGTTTTAGACTATTTTTGATTTGACTTAGAGAAGTTGCAAGCGTGATGTTATTTGGGAGAGAGTTCCATATTTTACCAGTGGTGTTGGCAAATAGCGTCACCACCTAGGTTGAGAGATTTAGTTGTTTGGACAAGGAGTCTGTTTGCTGAGCGAAGGCAGCTTAGATTGGAGTAGGGAGTCATTAAGTTTTTTAGTGCTGGGGTATTCTCTGGTTGTTTAAGGATTTTGAAGGCCTCTATGAGTTGGGACTGGTGAAGAAGGTGTGGGAATTCTATCCATCCAAGCTTTTTCAGGTTAGTACAGTGGTGTGTTCTGTAGGGTAGGCCTGTAACGAACCTGGCAATGTGATTATAGCAGGATGAGAGCTTGGCCAGATCAGATTTGTTAAGGTGAGTGAGGACAGGAGAGGCATATAGTAGGGTAGAGAGAAGGTGTGAACGGGCTGTGGCTGCGCTGGCATTCGGGGTAAGGAAGGCTTTAATTCTATATAGGGTCCCAAGTTTCTTGTTGACTGACTTAATGGCTTGGTTGATATGTATATCAAATCTAAGTTTATTGTCAATGTTTACTCCTAATAGCTTTGTATAGGTGTCTGGGGAGATGATGGTCCCATTATTGGATTTTATAGTGAAGTTTTCAGTCGGAGATCTATTGGTTGGGTAAAAGAGAAGTAACTTGGTTTTGTTTGGATTTAAGATCAGGAGATGGTTGGCATCTAAGTTCATAGGTAGGTAGTTATATAAGTTCATAGGTAGTTATATACTTGGCTAATGACCATCAGGGCCTTTATATAGGTTCATAGTTAGTTATATACTAGGCCAATTATCAAAAGGGCCTTTATATAGGTTCATACTTAGTTATATACTAGGCTAATGACCACCAGAGCTTTTATATAGGTTCATAGTTAGTTATATACTAGGCCAATGACCACCAGGGCCTTTATATAGGGTCATAGTTAGTTATATACTAGGCCAATGACCACCAGAGCCTTTATATAGGTTTATAGTTAGTTATGTACTAGGCCAATAACCACAGGGCTTTTATATAGGTTCATAGTTAGTTATATACTAGGCCAATGACAACCAGCACCTTTATACAGGTTCATAGTTATATACTAGGCTAATGACCACCAGGGCCTTTATATAAGTTCATAGTTAGGTATATACTAGGCTAATGACCACCAGAGCTTTTATATAGGTTCATAGTTAGTTATATACTAGGCCAATGACCACCAGGGCCTTTATATAGGGTCATAGTTATTTATACACTAGGCCAATGACCACCAGAGCTTTTATATAGGTTTATAGTTAGTTATGTACTAGGCCAATAACCACAGGGCCTTTATATAGGTTCATAGTTAGTTATTTACTAGGCCAATGACAACCAGCACCTTTATATAGGTTCATAGTTAGTTATATACTAGGCTAATGACCACCAGGGCCTTTATATAAGTTCATAGTTAGTTATATACTAGGCTAATGACCACCAGGGCCTTTATATAGGTTCATAGTTAACAGTTATATACTAGACTAATGACCACCAGGGCCTTTATATAGGTTCATAGTTAGTTATATACAAGGCTAATGACCACCATGGCCTTTATATAGGTTCATGGTTAACAGTTATATACTAGGCTAATGACCACCAGGGCCTTTATATTGTTTCATAGCTAGTTATATACTAGGCCAATGACCACCAGGGCCTCTATATAGGGTCATACTTAGTTATATACTAGGCCAATGACCATCAGGGCCTTTATTTAGGGCTATAATTAGTTATATACTAGGCCAATGACCACCAGGGCCTTTATATAGGTTCATAGTTAGTTATATACTAGGCTAATGACCACCAGGGCCTTTATATAGGTTCAAAGTTAACAGTTATATACTAGGCTAATGACCACCAGGGCCTTTATATAGGTTCATAGTTAGTTATATACTAGGCTAATGACCACCAGGGCCTTTATATAGGTTCAAAGTTAACAGTTATATACTAGGCTAATGACCACCAGGGCTTTTATATAGGTTCATAGTTAGTTATATACTAGGCCAATGATCACCAGGGCCTTTATAGAGGGTCATACTTAGTTATATACTAGGCCAATGACCACAAGGGCCTTTATATAGGTTCATAGTTAGTTATATACTAGGCCAATGACCACCAGGGCCTTTATATAGGTTCACAGTTAGTTATATACTAGGCTAATTACCACCAGGGCCTCTATATAGGTTCATAGTTAACAGTTATATACTAGGCTAATGACCACCAGGGCTTTTATATAGGTTCATAGTTAGTTATATACTAGGCCAATGATCACCAGGGCCTTTATAGAGGGTCATACTTAGTTATATACTAGGCCAATGACCACAAGGGCCTTTATATCAGTTCATAGTTAGTTATATACGAGGCTAATGACCCCCAGAGCCTTTATATAGGTTCATAGTTAGTTATATACTAGGCTAATGACCACCAGGGCTTTTAATTAGGTTCATAGTTAGTTATATACTAGGCTAATGACCACCAGTGCCTTTATATAGGTTCATAGTTAACAGTTATACACTAGGCTAATGACCACCAGGGCCTTTATATAGGTTCATAGTCAGTTATATACTATGCCAATGACCACCAGGGCCTTTATATAGGGTCATACTTAGTTATATCCAAGCCAATGATCACCAGGGCCTTTATATAGGGATGTAGTTAGTTATATACTAGGCCAATGACCACCAGGGCCTTTATATAGGTTCATAGTTAGTTATATACTAGGTTAATTACCACCAGAGCCTTTATATAGGTTCAAAGTTAACAGTTATATACTAGGCTAATGACCACCAGGGCCTTTATATAGGGTCATACTTAGTTATATACAAGCCAATGACCACCAGGGCCTTTATATAGGGTTATAGTTAGTTATATACTAAGCCAATGACCACCAGGGCCTTTATATAGGACCATACTTAATTATATACTAGGTCAATGACCACCAGGGCCTTTATATAGGTTCATAGTTAGTTATATACTAAGCCAATGATCACTAGGGCCTTTATATAGGTTCATAGTTAGTTATATACTGGGCTAATGACCACAGGGCCTTTATATAGGTTCATAGCTAGTTATATATTAGGCTAATTACCACCAGGGCCTTTATGTAGGTTCATAGTTAACAGTTATATACTAGGCTAGTGACCACCTGGGCCTTTATATCAGTATAGTGTTAGTTATATACTAGGCTAATGACCACCAGGGCCTTTATATAGATTCATAGTTAACAGTTATATACTAAGCTAATGACCACCAGGGCCTTTATATAGGTTCATAGTTAGTTATATCCTAGGCTAATGACCACCAGGGCCTTTACACAGGTTCATAGTTAACAGTTATATACTAGGCTAATGACCACCAAGGCCTTTATATAGGTTCATAGTTAGTTATAAACTAAGCCAATGACCACCAGGGCCTTTATATTGGTTCATAGTTAGTTATATACTAGGCCAATGACCACCAGGGCATTTATATAGGTTAATAGATAGTTATACACTAGGCCAATTACCACCAGGGCCTTTATATAGGTTCATAGTTAGTTATAAACTAGGCTAATGACCACCAGTGCCTTTATATAGGTTCATAGTTCGTTATATACTAGGCTAATGACCACCAGGGTCTTTATATAGGTTCATAGTTAGTTATATACTAGGCTAATGACCACCAGGGCATTTATATGGGTTCATAGTTAGTTATTTACTAGGCCAATGACCACTAGGGCCTTGATATAGGTACATAGTTAACAGTTATATACTAGGCTAATGACCAACAGGGCCTTTAAAGAGGTTCATAGTTAGTTATATACTAGGCTAATGACCACCAGGACCTTTATAAGCCACAATATGTGACATCCAACCCAATTACATCCCTGTGTATCATGGGTGTTTATTAGGAGAAGGGTGTGTTAGTTAGGAAGCTTTTATAGGTTATGGGGGGTATGTTAGTTTGGGAATTACTTTCTGCCTCTGTCTAACAGTAACAAAGGGGACAGATGTGGGGTGAATTTCCAATTTCCCATCCATTGGGAATGTCACTCTTAAATAGGGTTAGGAAAGGAATCTGTTTCACATGGAAGGGGAGCCTGTTCTAGAGCATGGGGATCCTCTAAGACACATATATGTCTCACGACTATGTCTTATTTATGTCGCAAGCAAAATTTAAATCCTTGGATCTACTGCTTCTAATGCTGTTCATTTTGCAAAAGGTCCATCAGAACAGGTTCAAAGGAAGTCTTTATGTCAGGCATAGATCGCCTCTCAATGACCTGTAAGAGACAAAGTATAGAGACAGGGCTTTAAGGTGATCCATATAGGGCAATGTGTTAATATACTAGATTCTCCTGGTAATAAACTTTTGTGGGTGTTGCAACTTTTGCATATGTTTAGTCAGGTACATGCCAATAGGGGGATTATACTCAATGGTGGGTTTGATAAGGGCTGAATAAAGTGGCACTATGGCTTTCTCAGACCTGGATGCCATGCCCTTACTTATAATTTGGGTGACAAAGGATGATTTCCTTACTACCGTGACCATATGTTGGTCAAAGGCCAGATTACTGACTACATATGTTTCCAGATCCCTGACTACTGAGTCAACCCTTAGGGGTCTCTTAATGATGGAGTAATTAGCCTGGGTGGCAGTTTTCCTAAAAGGCACTGTAATGCATTTTTTGGCACTGCATTTTAGTCCATGACTTTGGCACCAGTCATTTGTCTGTGTTAGATGGTCTTATAAGGTGTTTGTGTCATAGTGGGAATCTATGATAGCTCCCAATTTGCAGTCATCTATGAAAGTGGTCAGCAAAAGGTCCTTGACATGAGCCTTTACCCCTGAGAAGTAGAAACCAAATTGGAGCAGTGTCAGCATGGAGGCATGAGGTACCTCACTGGTAACCAATCTCTTAGTGGAGGTGGTATCACCAGTCCTGACTTCCTGTGACCTGTTTGTAAGCCAGCTGGCAATCCACTGAGTTATATATGGATTTATGTCCAGTTCTGTGAGTTTGTCAACTATACTTGAGTGTGTTATTGTATCAAATGCATTAGCCATTTTCGCCTTATCATAATCTTTCCTTGACAAAACCAAACTGGGTTGAGTCCAGTGTCTGAAGGTTGCCTATGACTTTGTTGATCATTTATCAAAGCTTTTCTTGAGGCTATCATTGGAAAAGTGACTCAAGTGGTCCTGACAGGTCATGCTGAGGTTGTGTTTTTGGCCTTAGTGAGGTTTTCCAGGCCTTTTTCTGTGTTAATAGTTGGGGGGTTATACTAGTAGGTATATCATGGAAGGAGGTGGGGGGTGGATACAAAGTTTGAGCTGAATTTTTCAGCCAGCAAATTTGCTATGTCACTCTTTCCAGTGAAGGTGGCACCACTGACACCCAGTTCTGCACACTGAAGAGTGGTGCCTTTTTTGGACATAGGTACAGAAAGCCTTCTGGTTGTCTTTAGCCTGTTACACTATCTTGACCATGTAATTGGCCTTGTTAAACTTAATTAGTATTGTTAGTTTTTTGTTTAGTTTAATTATAGAGCTCCTATCAGTATGGGAGTTGCCTTCCTGCGTTTAGTCATAACTTTTTTCCTTTTGTTATACACCCTATTAAGGTTAGGATTCCAGCAGAATGGCTTGTTTTAAGAGTTTATTTTATACTTCTAGTTGGTATAGCAGCCTCTGTACAGTGACTTACATGGTTGTACAGGGTCTCTATGAGATATTCCATATAAGTTGTTGTGAACTCTGTGTTAGGAGGGGCAGTGAATTTTGATAAACTATCATATAATATGGTGTCGTTTTATTTTGAATAGTTCCTAGCTGTTAGAGGGTTTGCTCTGGTTACACAGTCGATTTTTATTTCAAAGGAGACAGGTTTTGGTCCAAACTCACCAGTGAAGGCATGACACTGTTGGGGAGGTGCAATCATCATCATCAACCCCCTTTTCCCCAATTTTCTACATGGGGTTGGGGTATCATGTTAATTGTCGCCATCTCTCTCAATTCAGTGCTATACTCCGGCCTTCTTCAACACTCATGCCAGACTGTCACAGATCTTCTCTCACACAATCCATCTACCTCTTGGTTTAACGCCCTTGTTTCCTCTTACCTTCTTCCTGTCTGTCCCAAATCTTCTTCATAAGACTGTCTTCTGCTTTTCTGCACATGTGCATTTTCTGCAACTGGAGCTATTTTGGCTTCTGCTCTTATATCCCCATTTCTTTGTCTGTCCCACAGTGTGCAACCTACCACCTGTCTCAGGCACTTCATTTCCATCATCTCTAGCTTCCTCATCTGCTCTGCCTTTACTGCCCAGGTTTCTTTACCATACAGCAGTACTGGTTGCACCACTGTTTTGTACACCTTACTTTTCAGCTTATTTGGAGTTCTTCTGTCACACACTACACCTGACACTCTATGCCATTTGGCAGCTCCACTGATTCTATCTTTGACCTCCTCATTCAGACTTCCTTTCTCCTCAACCACCCCTCCCAGATACTTGAAGCCATTAAGCTGTTCCAGTGGATTCCCTTTTATCTCAATATTCAGCTTCTTCTGATTTCCCCAATTTGCTGCCATTACCACTGTCTTATCTGTACTTATCTGTACTTAGTTTCATCCCATGTGCCTTCAGTTTTGCATTCCATTCTCCTATTCTTTGCTGAAGCTCTTGTTCAGAATCTGCCTGTAATGCCACATGATCTACATACAGCAACTATGTTGATCTGTCCCCTCCGACCTGTTTGCTAATGTTGTCCATCAGCAGTATGAACAGCAGTGGGCTCAGAGCTGAACCCTGATGTACACCTACTCCCACTGGGAATCCCTCTGTGAGACTGAATACTGTCCGTACTTGAGTCATTGGGTCCTTGTACATAGCCTGCACTAATTCTACTAATGTTTCTGGGACTTTGAACCACCGCAATACTGCCCAAATCACCATTCTTAGGACCTTGTCATATGCTTTCTCCAATTTCAGGAATGCCCATTTGGACTATTTCCTCATCTCTAGCTTCCTTGCAACTATCTGCCTCACTGCAAACATTTGGGTCAGTTGTGCTGCATCCTGATCTGAATCTGAACTGCTCATCTCCCATCTTACTTTCTACTACTCTGCATATCCATTTATCAATCATCCTCTCCAGAACGTTCATGCTATGTGACAGGAGTTTGATACCTCTGTACTGCCCACAGTTCTGGATGTCCCCTTTGTTCTTGTACACTGGCATGAGTATGCGTATTCTCCAGTCATCTGGGATATGCCTTTCTTTCCATACTGCTATGAGTACCCTCAGGAGCCATTTCTCGCCTATCTCACCCAGCATCTTTACCATATCTGCAGTGACCTCATTTGAGCCTGCTGCTTTCCCTGATTTCAGTGGAGTGCTCTCCCATATTTGTGAGTCCAGGTTCAGTATGTTTGAACCTCTGGTGGGTGTGTGCACTATCTGGCCAAGGGTATCTGGGTTAATAAAGTCCAGGAATCTGTGTGCCTGTGAGTATGAGGCAGTGTATGTTTCCCAGTTTTTTAGAGGGGTAGTTAAATTCTCCCATGAATAGGGTATTTGGTTTAATGATGAGTGTCTCCAGTAGGTCTAGGTGCAAGCTATAAGATTCTAGGGACATAGACCTACAGCTGGTTAGGATATGGTATATGACTTTGTCTGTGATTATTTGCAAGTGTATAAATTCCAGGGCATCATTCTGTTTAAACAACATACAGTTATGCTTGTTGCTAATACAGATTGAGTCTCCTCCACCATTTGTCCCTGTCTGTGCAGCTGATGGTGCAAATGTGTAGAAGGCACTGACGCCTTGCACTGATGGAGTACTTTCTTTGGATTTATATCATGTCTCAGTAATGGCACAGAGTTTCTTGTTCAGGCTCTTAATATTGATTAGTACTTTGGGCTTATGTCCCCTGCACCCCAATGCATATTACAATCAGCTTTAGAGAAGGGCTAAAAAGAATCATGAGAACTTCCAAAGCTTCAGGGATATCCAACTCAATTCTCAGCCAATTTGGTGAATTCAGAATTTAGCTTGTCTAGATCTGACATTAGCCTACTACCTTTATGTCTGCTTTTCTATGCCTCTAAATGTGTAAGAGATATGTTTATATATATATATATATATATATATATATATATATATATATATATACATATATAATTACTACTTTCTTGTGTGCATTTTGCATATATCTATATTTCTATGTCTGCATTTTATATCGGTCCCTGTACTTGTATATTTTTATGTGTGCATTTTATATGTTTGTCTCTACTTTTCTATGTGAATATCTGTGTGAGCGGGTACATTTTCATGTTTTTCTTCTGTATATTTTATTTCTACATATGCATTTAATGGCTGCATGCTATTTATACATTCTATAGGTTTGGATGTCATACGTGATTACTTAGTCAGTCTTTTAGAAACAGATATATGCTCTTCAGCTTCGCAACACCTTTGTGCCTGGTTGTTTTATATTAATGGCAACACCTCTGTATGTAGTTGTTTCATATTAATGGCAACGCCTTTGTATCTGGTTGGTTTACATTAATCAGTGAAGTCATATAGCATAAATTAGCATCATAGACCTGTCTTCTGTCATGTATGCATTTATAATTTACAGTTTAATGATCTACATTTCTTAAGCAGAGAGCATGCGACCTGTGCAGGTGTGAATCACAGAGGATTATGATCGGGTCACTGGAATCACAGAAAATTATCATCGGGTCACTGGAATCATAGAGGATTATGATCGGGTGTGAATCACAGAGGATTATGATCGGGTTACTGGAATCACAGAGGATTATGATTGGGTCACTGGAATCACAGAGGATTATGATCGGGTCACTGGAATCATAGAGGATTATGATCGGGTGTGAATCACAGAGGATTATGATCGGGTCACTGGAATCACAGAGGATTATGATTGGGTCACTGGAATCACAGAGGATTATGATCGGGTCACTGGAATCATAGAGGATTATGATCGGGTGTGAATCACAGAGGATTATGATTGGGTCACTGGAATCACAGAGGATTATGATCAGGTGACTGGAATCACAGAGGATTATGATCAGGTGTGAATCACAGAGGATTATGATCAGGTGTGAATCACAGAGGATTATGATCAGGTCACTGATCGTAACTGACTTCTGAGTTTGAGACATGGATGCCAAGAAATTTACCTCGAGAGCAAAGCTCGAGAAATGAATCTTGCCATTCATGTCAAGAACTTATAATATATAATTACGATTTGATCATAATTTTTTGCAATGCATGGAGATTTATCTTCTCCATGTACTACAAATTAGAAACATATTAGATTAACAAAAAAAAAAAAAAGAAAACAAGATGCATTGCATTGGCTTTGAAAGCAAATGCAACGGGAGAGTGGTTGACATCCTTAAGCATTTCCTCTGTAGGGGAAGCTATTTAATACATAATGTCCTGTGTAGTTTAGCAGACAACAAGTAGAAATGGCAGTTGAAACAAAGCTGTTTCTACCTACTGCTGTTGTTTACTAGTCATCACTGTTTGCTTTTAGTGCAGACCTGACCTTAAAGTGCATAGGGGGTGCTTAACAATCCTCTAAGCATTGTTAAGGTCAAGTAGCAGTACTTAATTAGTATATTATTTAACTGTTTTGGAGTGTAATCATGGCACATCATGCACTAAATTGCAGTGCAGCCATTTTATGTGTGGTTAACTTATAGAGCTGTAATGATAGACCAGTCATGTAAAATGAGGGCTGTGAAAATGTCACTCTGAAGTACATATACCTTATCAATGGAACTTGAGTCTGTAATGTCCTCAGTGTCAAGCCATACAGTTGGTGGCATTCCCTCTGTACCATGCATTGATTCCATACTGTTCTGTTCAGTGAAACTAGAGTGTCCATCAGTGCAGGGCAGTGAGTCAGCAATACTGAGTCACTTCTATGAATTGAGTCTGCAGTGATCTTAGAGTGAGTTGACATTGCCATGCAGTGACTTCTTCAGGTCTTTTGTATCAAAGAATCATAGGAGGTTACTAGGCTAACGGCCCTAGGATCCTTAAAAGCCTAGCCAAGAGTTCATTACCTAAAATGAAAACTCAGTCAACACCTGTTGCCCCTGTCAATTAGGGACACAGGTGGAACCCCAGGACAAACTTGTGGTTTCCCATCCACTCATCAAGGTTGCGCTTGAAGAGGGTCAGCAAGGTACTCTGTTTAACATGTATGAGAAGTCTATTTTAGAGATAGGACAGCCTCTGGGAGACAAACCTGTCTCTCCAGCAGGTTTTGTTGATGTTGCATATTAGATTTAGACCTTGGATCCCAGAAACTACTGCCCCATCAGTCTGACGAACCTGATCTGCAAGGCCATGGAACGTATTATCATGGAATTCATAAACAAAGACATTGGCAACCTTCAAACACTGGAACCCACCCAGTTTGGGTTCGTGAAAGTCCGATCTTGTCTCCTGAATCTGACTGACTTCTTCAAATCAGTCTCCAAAGCCGTGGATGAGGGTAAGGTGGCCCACACAGCCGATATGGACCTTGCCAAGGCCTTTGACACCATCCTCCACTCTGGAATCATAGATAGACTTACTAAGCTGGGCATTAATCCCTACATCACTCAATGGGTTGTCAACTGGCTTACTGACAGAACCCACACTATAAAAGTAACCGACTTCAAATCCAGCTCCAGAGAAGTGACAAGTGGAGTACCTCAGGGTTCAGTCTTGGGACCACTCTTGTTTGGCATCTACTTCTCTGAAGTACAAGCCACCACTAAGAGACTCTGGCTAACAAAGTTTGCAGATGACTGCAAACTGGGAGCCATTATTGAATCCCCAAATGATATGGATACTCTACAAAAGGGCCTTACAGAAACAGAAGCTTGGTGCCAGAGCCATGGGCTCAAGCTCAATGCCAAGAAATGTATAGTTATCCCCTTTGGGAAAAACATGTACCCATGAATTACCACATAGGTGGCAGTACACCAAACACTGAAAGTGTGATAAGACACTTAGCGACACAGGTAGACAGTGGTTTCATCTTCGATAACCACATCGCCACAACAGTCAAGAAATCCTTCTATGTGGCACACCTCATCACTACGGGCTTTTCATCCAGAAAAAAGGAGGTCATTGTCCCACTGTACTCATCCCTCATTAGATCCATTATAGAATACAATGCCTCATTTGGTATGTACCTCTCAAGACATCTGCAACAACTGGAAAGGCCACAGAAATACCTCACTAAATGAATCACTGGCCTAAAGCAGATGCCCTATGCTGACTGCCTTAAAAAACTCCAACTATACTCTGTCACATATCATCTGCTCAGAGGTGTTCTCTGATTAACATATAAGGCCATGTCAAACCCAAAGCTGTTGGACATGCTACACTTAAAGAAATCCCAATCCTTCAGACCAACACCCTCCAGGGATCTAAACCTTGTCATCACAATAAACAAAACATGCTGGAGGGATAGGTTTGTGACCCAGAGACTCTCCAGACTGTGGAATAGATTGCCCATACATGTCAAGCAGAGCGCCTCTTTGGCCCTCTTCAAAAAGAACCTTGATGATTGGATGGGAAAAAGGAAATTCACCCCGGGGATCATGTCAATTGCGCTGCTAGACAGGGGTCCAGGGAAGTAAATAGTGTGGGAAGAAATAGCCAGGGAATTGTTATGGCTAGGCTTGTATAGGCCCTAGGGCTGATAGCCTAGTACCAACCTATGAACCTAATTATAAACATAAAGAAATACATGGAAACAGATGTGGCAATAATCAAGAAATATTTGTAGCTACACATATGACTTGTTAAGTGATTATGTTACAAAAATTACAAAATATTATTGGGACTTTCTGTTTACGTTCAAAGAATTTTTTAATGATTTGTGTAGAACCCCTATGTTCTCCTTCTGTATAGGAAGGAGCATAAAAGATATGATTGTACATAGTAGATTTCTTATTCCTGCCAATAAAATATATAGAGAAACTGCACAGATGGGAACATTTGCTTGTGGCAAGTGTAGTTGCAGGTTCATAGTTAGGTTTTTGGTAAAATGAATGGGGTGTATTTTAGAGTGAATGACAGATTTTGTTGTGAAACAGAATGTATTGTGTATGCACTGAAGTGCCCTTGTAATATGTTTTATATGGGTCTATACTGAAAGCTCGAATGTCCTATTAACCGAATACATAAATGCCGACACATATTCCGTGAACCGCGAATACACCGAATGCCCTAATCTGCGAAATTCAAAAGCTCGAACAATCATAGTTGTCCCACCCCACCGCCCGCTACATACTACCTACCCAAACAAACTAAATAAACACATACATACACTAACCGAAACCCTTCTTCTAACCCTACACTACACCTTGCATATACCACCATCTATGCACTTACCTTAACCCGCACCCTAACCCTAAGGTCCGTAACTATCGCACAATTACCTTAACAAGCTATACCCAAACAAACTAAATAATCCGCACACATACACATAACAAAACCCTACATCTAGCCCTACACTAACTCTCACATTCATTACCATCTATGCACTTACCTTAACCCGCACCCTAACCCTAAGATCTGTAACTAACGCACATTACGAAGCTATACCACGGAAAGGCCGACCATGACAATTCGACATTTTGGATTTTGCACTTCAGGACGATCTATGTTTTCTTGGTTCGATGAAGACATGTTGGTGTTTACGTATTCGAGTAAGTGCATCTTTGAGAATGTAATAGGGAACTGTTTTATATTGGGGAAAGCAAGAGGGCTTTCAAGTTAAGAGTGCATAAACATGTAAGGGATATAAGAAATGGGATACTTGAAAGCCGTCTCGCAATGCACTTTATACAGTACCACAATGGGGATCCAGGGGAACTTCAGGGTACAATTTTAGAGAAGGTTACTTAACAAGATGAATATATGAAAGTTAAGAAAAAATGTATAAGGAAACTTTATTCATTCTTAAATATGGTACCGTGACGCCTGCGAATATAAATGTGGACTGTAATTGGAAAGTTTTGATTTAAGTGGATATTTAAATTTAATTGTTTAACTGGTATGATTAAGTGCTTAAGAAAGGTATATAAAATGTTTGTAATTGTATGAAGCTTTACCTCTTTTGAAGGCATTTTTGCTGAGGCACAAGAGGTGTTTTAATACATTTTCTGCAGATTTTTTGAGTCACTGGACTTTGGTAATTTTTATTAGAATTTACTTAAGATGTCTAAATATAACCTATGCTTAGATCACTTGACCTATGCTTAGATCACTCCCCACTCTACTTATGACTGTGTGCTACTAAAATCTGGAATAATCATACATTAGACCTACCTCGAATACAGTGCACAGCTTTAATACTTACCTCGGCTTTCACTTTATTTCCTAAAGAAACAATGCTGGTAAGAAACACACTGGCTGACATAATATCTGACTGTAAAATGCACTCGTAGAAACCAACATCTTTTTCTATCCTTACTTTTATTACAATGTTTTAAACTTCCCATGTGTTTTAACAGAATGTTGTGGAACAATGTTTGCCAAACTTTCGTCTTGTGCTTAACGTACAATTTTGTGCATCTGCCTCTTAGCATTTCTAATTATTTATCTTTTAACAATTCTCTGACGTTTGTAATATTGCTCCTCGCATTCTAGACGTACATTCATATTACACTATGTGGTATACATATTATAACTGTCCATAGGTAGTTACGTGTCGTATTAAATGACATGGTAAACATATTATAACTGTCCATAGGTAGTTACTAGTCATATTAAACAACATGGTAAATATATTATAACTGTCCATAGGTGGTTGCTGGTCATATTACATGACATGCTGTATACATTATAAACACCCATAGGTAGTTACTAGTCATATTAAATGACATGGTAAACATATTATAACTGTCCATAGGTGGTTGCTGGTCATATTACATGACATGCTGTACACATTATAAACACCCATAGGTAGTTACTAGTCATATTACATGACATGGTAAACATATTATAACTGTCCATAGGTGGTTGCTGATCATATTACATGACATGCTATACACGTTGTAAACACCCATAGGTAGTTACTAGTCATATTAAACAACATGGTAAATATATTATAACTGTCCATAGGTGGTTGCTGGTCATATTACATGACATGCTGTACACATTATAAACACCCATAGGTAGTTACTAGTCATATTAAATGACATGGTAAACATATTATAACTGTCCATAGGTGGTTGCTGGTCATATTACATGACATGCTGTACACATTATAAACACCCATAGGTAGTTACTAGTCATATTACATGACATGGTAAACATATTATAACTGTCCATAGGTGGTCGCTGGTCATATTACATGACATGCTGTACACATTGTAAACACCCGTAGGTAGTTACTAGTCATATTACATGACATGGTAAACATATTATAACTGTCCATAGGTGGTTGCTGGTCATATTACATGACATGGTAAACATATTATAAATGTCCATAGGTGGTTGCTGGTCATATTACATGACATGGTAAACATATTATAAATGTCCATAGGTGGTTGCTGGTCATATTACATGACATGCTGTACACATTATAAACACCCATAGGTAGTTACTAGTCATATTAAATGACATGGTAAACATATTATAACTGTCCATAGGTGGTTGCTGGTCATATTACATGGCATGCTGTACACGTTGTAAACACCCATAGGTAGTTACTAGTCTTAGTACCCAGGCCACCACTGAGGAGGCTAGCCCAAATTTTATGTTGCCCCAAAGCACTGTCTAGTAAAGTGACCTGCTAAAGGTCATACTGTAGTCAAATAAGGGCCACAGGAATTAACCCCTATATCACATGAACTTTAGCTCACAGCCTTTAATCTTCTGTGGATTCTGTGCCAGATGACAGACATCCAAGTGCCAGATGTGCATTTGCATATTTTGTTGAACTATGATTTTTCTTGCTGGGCCTACAATGAAACTGGGTTGTTGTTCAGATGGACATCCTCATCAACAAAGACATAAATATTACATAAATATAATATGTCTTTCATTCTTTAGGCAAACATTTTTTCATTCTTCACTGGCAAAAATAATGGAAAAATGCATCCATAGGCAACTACTCCACCACCTAATCCAAAACAACTTACTTGCCAACTGTCAACACGGATTTAGACCATTCCATAGTACTGCCACTGCCTTGCTATCCTTTACAGACTGCATTAACAAAAAACGTAACAGCAATACTCTTTCTTCTGCACTCTTTATTGATCTGCCCAAAGCTTTTGATATGGTTAACCACCAGCTACTTTTAAATATACTCAAATCCCTTTCACTTGAAGCTCAGGCTATAAAATGGTTTGAATCTTATTTAGACAATAGACAGCAAGCTGTGCTATGGGATAATTATCTAGCCACCTCCCATTTCCCTTGGTGTCCCTCAAGGCTCCATATTAGGCCCACTCATATTCTCCATCTTTATTAATGACCTACACTTAGCAATTCCTCACGCCATTTTTATTCAATATGCAGATGACACCACAATAGTATGCTCAGCCACTTCTCCATCAGAACTACAGTCCCTAACCCAAAAAGCATTCAGTACAGCAGAATGATGTTTTTTACACCATTGCCTCCTCTTAAACCCCCAAAAAACAAAACTTCTGCTCTTTACTCCAACCCAGAAGTCCACCCCAGCAGATTTCACACTCATATCTAATAATGACACTCTCATATCTCCTGACCCGACCACCAAACTCTTAGGAATAACAATAAACTGCAACCTTAAATTCGATACTCATATTAACAACACAATAAAAACAGTCAACAAGAAATTAGGATCTCTCTATAGAATCAAACCCTTCCTTACACCATTAGCCAGGACCTCTATAGCCCGTACTCACTTAATCTCCACACTCCTCTATGCTTCACCTATATACACTAATCTCTCTAAAAACAACCTCAACAAACTGGCAATCTCCTATAATAATATTGCCAGATTTGCCACTGGCTCTCCATTTAGAACCCACTACTGCCTTAATCTTAAACAGCTAGGATGGCTAGAGTTTCAAAATCAGCTTCCATTTCACCAGCTTGCTATTGTCCATTAGTCCCTGTATCAACCTACCAACACTCCAATACTCACTAGCCTCATTACCCCTTACAACAATCTTAGAAAGTTACGCTCCTCAGATAAAATACTTGTTTGTACAAGCAGATCCAACAACTTGACAGCAGACACTCTGTTCTCTAATACTGTTGGAAAGCACTGGAACCTACTACCCACTGAACTTGTATCACTGTCTTCAATAACACTTTTTAAACATAAACTAAAACTTTATCTTAGTACACATTGGTTATGCCCCTGTACTAACCCTGACTAACTCGTGTTTCTTTATACTAATGGATACTCTTCACCTGTTACTCTTCTGCACTAACTCTAGACCTGTCCTTAAAGAATCAAACAGACCATGATCTTGCAATTGAAATCTATGTATATATGTAAACAGTTTCATTCTTTTTATGTACAAGACCTTTTACTGTTGCGTTACGTTTATTATAAGTATTGTATTTTTATTAACATCAGCTGTATTATGCTTGTACTGTAGCAACATTCTATATTGTAATTGTGTGTGTTGTTGCTTTTCTCCCCGGGCCTCCACTGAAAATTGACATGTATTCAGTTACACTAGCCCAGTCAACAAATGTAAAATAAATAAATAAATAAATAATTCGGTCCACTAGAGGTTGTCAACTGCACAAGATTCAGAAAGGACTTCTTTATTATCCTAGGTAATAAACTAAAATACAAACAGAGAAATCAGTAATCTTACCATGATACCACCAGCAGGTACACTTCCTTTTTATCTTAACACAAGCTGCAAGTTACAACAGCTGTGACAAGCTGTGACTCTTCTTAACCAAATCCTGGATTATAGCATCAAAAGCAGTCAGTCACCCTGCAGAAACTTCAGTTTATTTCTACTAACAGATATGATTAACCTTTCACTTTTTTCACCATGCCTAATTCAGGTAAGCCTACTAAGTCACCCTCTGTAAGAGCTCATCACCAAAGACTACATCTGATGTTTGGCCTTCTTATTAGCCATATTTGTCAAAGAGATAAAAAAACACTTAAAACATCTTTTCTATTGTAAGTAAATGCTGCTACATACTAAGAACATTAAATAATGCTTGCATCTCTTCTGCCACTCTGGTTAATCATCTCTGCAGCTTTAAAATGAGACATTTCAGTCTAATAAGCAATATCATATTACAGTCATTTGTACCTTAATGCCTATATATTAATGCATAAACTACTATATACACAGCACACTCACACAAAACACACACACACACACACACACACAAACACACACACACACACACACACACACACACACACACACACACACACACACACACACACACACACACACACACACTCACTACAAATAGACATGCATGCAAACAAACACACAGACACCCTCCCCACAAATACATACACAATGACACACACACACACACACACACACACACACACACACACGCACACACACACACACACACATACACACTCACTACAAATAGACATACATGCAAACAAACACACAGACACCCTGACTGGCCCCAAAAGGTGTTGGATAGATTGGATATTAAAACAAGAAGGATGCTTCATGCTCACCAAATGATTTATAAAAGTCAGTGTACACGAAGATTATATATTCCCCGTTCTGAAGGAGGGATGGGCCTCCTTGAAATTGATTACATGTATAGATCTGCAATCGTGGGACTCCACACATATCTACTGACCTCGCAAGATCCAAATGTAGTGAAAGTTTTAAAACATGAGGAGAATAAATCTAAGATGACATCTCTGCTTAATTTAGCAGAAGCATATCGACGTCAAGCAGGAATGGAAATCAAACCAGAAGTAGGTAAAAACCAGGCAGCAACTGAATGTGCTAAAAAAGAAAAGAAAGAATATAAGGTGAAGGACCCGATGAGAAGGCAAGAAATGTGGAAAAAAACATAAATATAGTTACAAGTATAGAAAACTTCTGGAAGAGCCTCATGTTGATCAAGAACGAATGCAGGAATGGTTAAGGAGAGGTGAATTCACATCAAGAAATGAAAGGTTAATATTGGCAGCCCAAGATAGTGGGCTACGTGCACTCTGGTTTACAAAGTCCATTGAACATGTGGGAGAAAGAGACATATGTAGGTTTTGTAAAACCAAATTGGAAACAGTCACAGACCTTGTTGCTGGTTGCGATGCACTAATGGCAGGGGGACTGTATACTGAAAGGGATGTGGTGAGACTGTTACACTGCAGAGTGTGAAAACATGGTTTCAAAGTGGCTGAAAACTTACTATAAACGTGAGCCACAAAGAATCATAGAAAATTATGAAGTTTACATCACATGGGATCACCCAATACCAACAGTCCAAAAGATAGATGCTAGAAAACTGGATATAGTGGTCCAAGAAAAGAACAATTCTCTCTCACTGAAAGAAAAGAAGACAAAAGTACCATTTATCATTGAAATCATCACACCTAGTGACTACAGTGTCTTGCGTACAGAGAGATACAAAGTCATAAAATACCTTGATCTGCAGGCAGAAATGAGAGCCATGTGGAAGAAAGATACTCAGACAGTTCCAATAGTAGTAGGAGCAACTGGTCTTATAAAAAAGAATTTACAATCATATTTAGATATGTTACCAATTCATGTAACACTGTAAGAATTGCAGGAGTCATTACTGGGCACATTGTGGGTGCTGTGAAGAGTACTTTTGGCTGACATCAAAGAGTGGTTGGGAGGGTGGTCTAATGGTTAAGGTGTTTGCCTTACAAACACAGGGTGCAGGGTTTGAATCTCACAAGGGATAATTGGCTAGGCTTAAAATGGCTCACAAGGGACTTAGCCTAGTACTAACCTATGAACCTATGAACCTATGAATACTAATTTCATGAACTTTAATTGTACTTTGACTTAGGAATGGGGTCCATTCCCGTCATGGTATTAGAAACCCAAAAGACTTGGAGAAATTAAAAATGGCAGAAACACATACACACACACACACACACACACACACACACACACACACACACACAAATGCATCTCCAAATACTTGCACACCCACACACATATGCACAAACATGGTACAAAGACCCTTCCCACAAATTGTCTCACACACACACACACACACACACACACACACACACACACATATGCACTGAGTCTAAACCTTTGTTTATATAAGAATAACAATGCATCTTCAAATCACATTTTGTTTCTCTGTAAACCTACTGAATATAAGTTTTTCAACACTCTTCCAGTTATTATGTCATTTGTATGTAGTATGATTTATCTCCTCAACATGCACTCTCTGCTATTTTCAAATGGACTGTCTTTCTTTTTCAATATTTTGTTTACCAAGGTCACGGGTGAAAATCAACACTAGCTGTCCAGTATCCATCTAAAAATAATAAAATAGAATGTTCTTTAGAGAAGCAGCAAAACTTAAATGAGACACATCAATCTGGACCACAATCTTTCCTTGAGATGTTGTAAATAGAACGTGTGTGCCTTTAAATGCTTAGTTGTTTGTCTAAAATCCTCAAACTTTTTTTTTTAATGTTTGGACCTCAATTCCCTCTGTAACCATGAAGTGTCTATCTCATATTGGTCTAGTGATTCCCCCTGATTTCTGTTATCCTAGGACACTAAGAGATGGATGTGAAAACTAGAGCTAACAGACATCATTTATGGAGGATCAGAAGTTTTTCTGTATCCTACACACAACTTCTCCTGTTGGTATATAGCACTAAGCAATGTCCACTACACTGGACCCTATGTGTCTGGCTACTTATCCACACCACTGATTCCAGCTAAGGTGTGTTACACTTTCCGTTGTTGGCTTATCATTTGGACAGCCCATAGATAGAAGAACTAAAATCCCTGACTTTCTCCAGACGAAGCTGTTTTGTCAGTAGTCTGTAGGCACCTCACCTTGAAATGGAAGAGCTGACATCAATTACTCACTCACAATTCCCAGATAGTTCCTCACAATCGCAGGGGTAAGATGAACTCAGACCATCTGTGGCTCTGTCTGGGCCAAAGCCTTAGTGTAGTGGAAAAAGCTCAGAGGCATTACTTTTGTTAAAACATAGCATTCATTTCAAAAATAGGTTATGGGTCTGATAATGAATCTCATGGGTAGACACATCTGCAGTAAGAACAATCAGGAGTAAAGGAATTCCATAACAAATAATGCTTTAACCAATGTTTCAGATCAAGGGAACACACACAAGTAGCATGTTTTCCAGGGGACAAGCTTCTCTGCACTCCTCATGTGCACTGCTGTTTCTTTGGTATTTAATGAGTCGGTGTGCACTGCTGTATCAGTGGTATACAATGAGTCGGTGTGCACTGCTGTATCATTGGTATACAATGAGTCGGTGTGCACTGCTGTATCACTGGTATCATTGGCATACAGTGTGTTGGTGTGCACTGCTGCATCAGTGGTATACAATGAGTCAGTGTGCACTCCTGTATCAGTGGTATACAATGAGCCGGTGTGTACTGCTATATCAGTGGTATACAATGAGTCGGTGTGCAGTGCTTTGTCAGTGAGCACTGCTTTATCAGTGGTACACAATGAGCCAGTGTGCACTGCTATATCACTGGTATACAATGAGTCGGTGTGGACTGCTGTATCAGTGGTATACAATGAGTCAGTGTGCACTGCTCTATAAGTGGCATACACTGAGTTGATATGCATTGTTGTAACAGTGGTATACAATGAATTGTCAGTGCTTTATGTGCACTGCTGTATCAGTGGTATACAGTGAGTCGGTGTGCACTGTTCTATCAGTGGTATACAATGAGTCAGTGTGCATTACTGTAACAATGGTATACGATGAGTTGTCAGTGCTTAATGTGTACTGCTGCATCAGTGGTATACAATGAGTCAGTGTGCACTGCTCTATCAGTGGTATACAATGAGTTGGTGCACACTGCTGTATCAGTGGTATACAATGAGTCAGTGTGCACTGCTTTATCAGTGGTATACAATGAGTTGGTGTGCACTGCTGTATCAGTGGTATGCAAGGAGTCAGTGTGCACTGCTGTTTCCATGGTATACAATGAGTGGGCAATGCTTAATGTGCACTGCTCTATCAATGGTATACAATGAGTGGACAATGCTTAATGTGTACTGCTGTATCAGTAGTATACAATGAGTCAGTGTGCACTGCTGTAGTATGCAATGAGTCAGTACACACTGCTTTATCAGTGGTATACAATGAGTGGGCAATACTTAATGTGCACTGCTTTATGAGTGGTATACAATGAGTGGGCAATGCTTAATGTGTACTGCTGCATCAGTAGTATACAAGTCAGTGCGCACTGCTCTATCAGTGGTATACAATGAGCCAGTGCATGCTGCTGTATCAGTGGTATACAATGAGTCAGCAGTGCTTTATGTGCACTGCTGTATCAGTGGTATACAATGAGTCGGTGCACACTGCTGTATCACTGGTATACAATGTGTCAGCAGTGCTTAATGTGAACTGCTGTATCACTGGTATACAATGAGTCAGTGTGCACTGCTGTATCAGTGGTATGCAATGAGTCAGTGCACACTGCTGTGTCAGTGGCATACAATGAGTCAGTGCGCACCACTGTATCAGTGGTATACAATGAGTGGGCACTTCTTAATGTGCACTGCTGTATCAGTGGTACACAATGAGTCCGCAAAGCTGCATCATAGTCATGTAAACAGCTCTTAATGCATTTTAACTGTCGTCTAGTCAACAGTATACCCAGAAGTCAGGCACTGATGTGTAGTATTCCCTTTAAACTATTTAGTGTGTCTCTGGCCGTTTCTTTGTGTCACACAAGAAACTACAGTACCCCTTCAGTGCCATGGTAGTGAATATTTAGTACTGCATTACTGTTATGTAATGAGCCTGCAGTGATCCCAAAATTCCATGCAGTGACAGCCCAGAGTTCCAGCAGTGCCATGCAGTGAAAATGTAGTGTTCTTGCAGTGCCATGCAGTGAGACAGAAATGTTCTTGTAGCACCAAGCTGTAATAGTATAGTGCTTCTATATTGCCACTCAGATAGACAGTAGTGTTCCTTTGCAGCCACAGCATGGTGCTCCTGAGCGATCTTGCAGTGCCACTCATTCACACAGTAGTGGTTCTGCAGTGCCATTCAGTCACACAGTAGTGGTTCTGCAGTGCCACTCAGTCATGCACTGGTTCTGCAGTGCTCCTCAGTCACACTGTAGTGGCCTGCAGTGCCAGCCATTCACACAGTAGTGGTTCTGCAGTGCTACTCAGTCACACTATAGTGGTTCTGCATTGCCACTCAGTCATGTACTGGTTCTGCAGTGCTCCTCAATCACACTGTAGTGGCCTGCAGTGCCATCCATTCACACAGTAGTGGTTCTGCAGTGCAACTCATTCACACAGTAGTGGTTCTGCAGTGCTACTCAGTCACACTGTAGTGGTCCTGCAGTGCCACTCATTCAAACAGTAGTGGTTTTGCAGTGCCACTCAGTCACACTGTAGTGGTTCTATAGTGCCACTCAGTCACACAGTATTGGTTCTGCAGTGCCACTTGGTCACACGGTAGTGGTTCCGCAGTGCTACTCAGTCACACCACAGTGGTCCAGCAGTGCTACTCATTCACATAGTAGTGGTCCTGCAGTGCCATTCAGTCACACATAAGTGGTTCTGCAGTGCCACTTAGTCACACAGTAGTGGTCCTGCAGTAACATACAGTGACAGCAGAGTGCTTTTACAGTGTAAGACTGTGAGGGTGTAGTATTCCTGCAGTACCATGCAGTGACGATGTGGTACTTCTGCAGTGTAAAGCAGTGACAATGCAGTGTTCCTGTATTATCATGCAGTGTCATAGGGCTCTTGTAGTGTTATGCAGTAAATATATAGTGTAATTGTAATGTCATATAATGACAGCATGATGTTCTTGTAGTGTGATGTAGTGTCCCTGTAGTTTCATGCATAGAGACCATACTATTTGTACAGTGCTATGCAATGAGAGCATAGTGCACCTAAACTGCAAAGCATTGAAAAAGGATTGTTCTTTTGCTATACTATGAAGTTTGCAGTGCACATTCGGTGGAATGCAGGCAGCAAGCAGTGCTTTTGTTGCTGCTATACTTTCTCTTTCAGTGCTACACAGCAAGGGTACAGTGCTTCCTCACTAGCAGGCTAGCACTACACAGCAAGGGTACAGTGCTTCCTCACTAGCAGGCTAGCACTACACAGCAAGGGTACAGTGCTTCCTCACTAGCAGGCTAGCACTACACAGCAAGGGTACAGTGCTTCCTCACTAGCAGGCTAGCAGTTCTTCTGGACTCCATGAGTTTCACACAATGAGTCTGCAATGTTTCTTCAGTGACATACTAGTGAGGCTGCAGTGATCCTTGGTATGATGGTATGAAAATGCAGTGCTTCCTTAAGGCTATGCAAAGAATCTGCAATTCTCCATCAGTACTACATAGTAAGTCTTTAATGCTTTCTCAGTACTGTGTTAATGAATCTGTAGTGCTCCCTAGTAAAATGCAATGAGGGTGCAGTGCTCTCAGTGCTCTGCAATCAATCTGCCATGCGTTCTTGGTACTGCATAGTGTTCAGTGTTTCATCGGTATCATGGCAGTGAGTCTGCACAGCTACTTCAGGTGGGTCAATGCAACACTGCAGTGTCTCATGCTGAATGTAATCAGCAGGTCAAGTATAACAGAAAACAAGCATTTCATATTGCTTTAAACACAAGAAGGACATCAGCTATGGTGGTCACTTTGTTAGAATGACTCCATACGCATCGAAAGATGACATAATTCTAACCATGTTTTGCCCATTTTGACTTATTAGAATCCTTGGCATTTTTTCTTGTAAACTTTATATTGTTATTAGAACAATTTCAGACTACTTTTCCACCACTTTAGGATCAAGTCTTCAAAGCAAACAGAAATAAGCAAACAACGCATCCTTGTCTTGTGTTACTGAAAAATGAAACATTGTCTCTGTGTTCTGGAAGGCAAATCTGAAGAATCTAGACAAACAAATGACAATCTTCACAGCAAGAGACAACACACATTAAATACCATTAGATAAGATATTAATCTTGTGTCTAATACAAAATGAATGCAAACCACTCAGAGGTGTGAAAGGTGCAACATATAACTTACCTGAGCTTGAAACAAGTGTTCCACCTGTACATGACTTTATGAGGCAAACGACCCAGAGTGCTAAGCACCAAGTGACCCACATGGTGTCACAGAACCAAATACGTTTCTAGCTGAACCTAAAAATTCAAATATTTAACAAAGTCAAATTATGTTGTATACATTGTCATTTCATTTTGCAGTGATATGTTGAAAATGTGAATGTACAACACTTAGCTTTCATATTGCAATATTTGTTTTATTACTTGTTTGATAAGTGCAGGTAGGATGGATTAAAATGGATCTAATAGCCACAACTATGGAGCAAAAGGAGGAAAAATAATACAATAGTTACACAGAACTACCTCGTAAATCGAAAATGTAAGGAAAATGTAAGCATTACAGACACAACACTTCACCAGACCTCATTTGCAGAGACGCATGGAAAGAGTCTGTCAGCTGCTGTCCCTGTCACCTTCTTTCCATCATCAGCAACATTGATCTCCTTTTCCCCTTTCATATGGGGTTGGGGTGACATGTCAGCTTTCCACCTTTCTCAGTTATGAGCTAGCCTCCTACCTTCTTGGACAGTCATGCCTGTCACAGTTTTTTCCATGCCATCTTTTGGATGAATGTTCATGTTTCCTCTTGCCTTCTTCCTGAGTTTCCCTAATCTGCCTTAACAAATCATCTTCTGCCTTCCTGCTCATGTGATCAAATGATTATACTCTCTTCTGCTTTGACCTACTGCAGTTACTTAGGTTTTCACTCTGATATCCTCATCCCTTCATTTATCTCATACTGTGTGTTCTATTGCGTGTCTCAGGCAGTTTATCCCCAGCAGCTAAAACTTCTCCAGATGTTCTTCTTTCACTGCTCAGGTTTCTGTACCATACAGTAGTATTGGTTGCAGCACTGTACACCTTATTTTTAGGGTTTTTGGGACTTTTCTGCTATGTACCACCATGACACTTTACACCAGTTGGCTGCATCACCTCTTCTTTTTATTTTGGCCACACTTCTCTTCTCCCCAAGAACATCTCCCAGATACCTGAGGTTGTTAACCTGCTTCACTGTTTTCTCTTTTATCTCAGTTCCAGCACAGTCCAATTTCCTATGCTTGCTGCCATGACCATTATTGTAACTGTAGTCAGTTTCTACCCATGTGCTTTCAGTTTTGCATTCCAGTCCCCTATCATTTGCTGAAGTTTCTTTTGTTCATAGTCTGCTTGTAATGTCACATGGTCTGCACATAGCTTTGTTGAGCTCTCTCCTCCAGTCTGTTTGCTAGTGTAGTCCATCACCAGTATAAACAGGAATCTGTTCATACTTGTATCATGTGGTCCTTTTAGATAGCCTGCACTAATTATACCAATAAAATCTGATTTCATTGGAACTGGGACTTTCTCATAATCTATTTATAATTTTACTGATTTAATCTGAACAGGTAAGGGAGCCCAGGTCCTATACAAATATGAATTTGTACCCTTCTCTACCATTCCTGTAAGACATGAACGCCTGGTGTTTTTGTTCTAAGAGGGAGATAGACTACAATTATCTAGGCTGCTCATTTCACATGTTTTTTTCATTGGTTAACTGTCACTTTTTTAAATATATTTTATTCATTTTAACAAATAAGTAACAACATGTAACATTTTAGATTTATATAGAAATAAATCATGCAAGCAAATTAAAGATGAAATAAAAAAGCAAACATAACTAAAACAACTACATACAAAGATGTCTACTATTAAAACTCGATATTATGGAGAGAAAAAAAAACCTTTCTAACTAGTTTGAGACTGTTTAACAGATCTTTAAGTTTCATCTAGAGATTAATTGTCTCCTGAGTGATACTTAATTTCACACTGAATTTCTGTGCCATGGTATTTTGCTGAAAAGATTTCAAGCCTACATAACCTAAAGCACTGCTGGTGATGCCCTGCTGGGTGAGAAAACCTGTATTTTTTGTCTGTGAACTTTTAGAGCTGCTTTCTGATACCTGCTCCATTTTGTTTTCTGTTTTAAGAAATCTTCTTGGCCTGGTGTTTTTGTTCTATGTGAGAGGAGGACACACATTATTAGGCTGCTCATTTCACATGGTTTTGTTTTTTCATTGGTTAAATTGTCTCGAATGATACTTAAATACTCAGTGAAATTCTAGGCCTCTGTCTTTGAAAAGATTTGAAGCCTGCATAACCTAAAGCACTGCTGGTAATTCCCTGCTGTGTTTCTCACCCAGCATCCCCTTTGTTGACCTGCTTTTTAAACATAGTGATTTTAAGCTGCCCACCCCTACTGTAAATTAAGCTTAATAAGATCCTGTTTTTTCTACACTGCTGTTGATAATATTGAATTATTTATTTGCCTTTCATTTTGCTTATATTGAAAACGTGCATTTTGCCTCTCATTGTCTGTTTTACTGATTTACTTGATAGTCTTCTTTCGGCTTTTCCTGGTTAGGGGTCGCCACAGCGGAACTCTGATCCGCTAATAATTGGTAGTTGATTTTTACATGCCAAGTTACCAGCCCTGATGCACAACCTTCAACGAAGGTACGCCCATTCACGCATGTCTCCATGCAGAAGACGCTCTAGCTGAGAATCGAACCGGACAGCATCTTACTGTGAGGCGACAATGCTACCGCAGCACCACCACCGCGGGTTTTACTGATTTACTTGATCTGAATTCATTTTCTAGCTAGCTGTTGGATAAAGTAGTGTATATTTTCACTCTAGCAAGCACTTGTTTTTACATACAGAGGTCAGTGGATTTTTGATCTAATGCACCCCTAGTTAATCTAGCCTGTTTAGGTTGGTGAAACATTTGAGATTTCTGCAAAGTTTTATTGGCTGAAGGGCTTATTAATCAACTTACGAATCTTGTTTTTAGTGCTTTTATAAATCCTGTACAACTGAGTGGCTTTTGCTTTATTTATAAATAAGAAAGTACCTTTATTGAATAATCACATATCCATAGGCTGTTGAAAGTATTTATTTATTTATTAAGTTAGCTACTTATTTGTCACTTGTTAACTGCGTTAATCCAGCTCAGCCAAAGGCCCATTTTCAGTGGAGACCCGAGGAGAAAAGCTCCAGAAAAAAAGATATTAACATGCATACATTCAAAAAACAAGAATATTACATAGTTATAACATACATTCAATAATCAAGAAAAATTGCATTAAAAAAGTACAAAACTACACTGCTGTATCAGTATCTAAGTTTGTAGTGGTAACATTTCACTCCGGACATTCCTTTACTGTGATTTTACATTGGGAGGACTGCAATTGTTCGTCTAGTAGTGGTGGTGTTTGCCTGGTCTGTCTGAGTTGGGAAATGCATAAAAGGGCACTATGAATTCTTTGCACTTCTCTTCAACACTGTGACTGTACTTTAGCAGTTTCAGAAAAAATGTACTGTCTGCTGTTGCTTTAAGTAGTTAATTGCATTGTATTACATTATATCTGTTAATTGTAGGGCTGTTGTAGGTAGTTTGTGTGGTCTTGTTACACTTGGGCTCCAATCTAGCTACTTTACACCCTTGTGGCAGGTGTGCATTTAACTGTTTTACTGTATTAATCGGTACCTTTTTGACTATTTTTTTTTCTGTCTGCACCTGCTTCATTATCTGCACTTGTTTTGCAGTGTAATACTGCTTGGATAGCATAGACTAGATCCAGATTTGCTGAATCTAGCCTGCTTTTTGTATACTTGAACTCAAATCCAGCCATTTTACATTAAGTAGGACTCCCCTGCATCCTTGTGGCAAAATAGTGTGGATCTAACCCTGTCTCAGATAGGGATTGTGGAGGAAGGATCATTGTGTCATTTCCTATCAGCAGACTAGAGTAAAACTCTTTAATTTCACCTGTATATAAGCCTCATGTTTGCATGTAGCTGCTTATCACACAACAGGGAATAGAAGTGCCCTGTACAGTAGCAAACTCCTAGAAACTATTTTTCCTGAGACATTTGTCAGTTGAACAATCCCAGCTGCCCTGCTGCACTGTAGGCAACTCAGCTGTGCACTGAGTAACATCACCACAATCCTCCACCCCTAATCCTCAACAGAATAAGTCCGCTTGTTTAGTTAGTCAAATTAGTCCTAGAGCAAAAGCTAATACAACTTGCCCACTCCCAACTAGTACTAATGGTTTAACTTGCTGCAACGGACAGCCAGTCTCCCAACATTTCACCAGCTAGCCTGATTGACATGGGCATCCTAGGACAATGTAGTAATTGCCTCGTATACTGACAACCACTTGCTCCTAAAGTAAGCAATACAGTCTGTGAGAAATGTTACTATACCATGAAGCTGGAATCAATCCTCTTAGGTTACAATAAACAAGACATCAAACGGGTTGTCAGAACCAATACCTCTCCTCTCACACAAGACAAGGTCAAGTCACATAGACCCACTTACATGGAAGTACTCATTAAGAGCCTACCAAAGAATTACAGACCTCCCAAACACAAATAGATCACACATACTAGAACACGAACAGACCCCACTTCACATAGTAACACACATACAAGTGTCTCAACAAATAAGCCCTAAGGCAAAACCCCTTAAAATCTAATGTCCTGGGTATAAGCGACACCATAGTGAGACACATAGTTGTCCCCTCACCAGGATGGACAAGGAGAAACTCACAGTTAGCTGCCTGTCAGGTGCCAGGATCTGTCAAATCACGCATGCAATCACATCAGTCAATAACAATTATCATTATGACTCTGTCATGGTACATGATGGAGTGAATGACTTGAGATGTACCTCACTGGATTATATGAAGAGACATGGCTGAACTCTCAGTTTATGTGTCCCAGGCAGGTATGTCCCTAGCACTAAGTAGCATTTTTACCTTTACCGAGGATGATGCCACAATACAGAAAAAAAAATGATTGACTTCAACAATTGACTTAACTTCTGGTATCAATCCAAGGAGATTCAGTATTTATCAGCCTGGGAAGACATGGTTGGCAGACCACGCTGCCTTGCTAGAGATGATCTTCACCTGTCTCCTCTAGGCTTTTGGATACTGCAAAGATGCATGCCTCCCCCACAGTGCCTCTTTTAGGCAATGCCAAAACAAAAAAAATTCCCAGAGTAAAGCAAAATCTACTTGTTACAAACTCAAGGTAACGCTGCTTAATGCTAGCAGCCTCAACTGAATACTTCACTACCTGGAAGCACTCCTCACTTTGGAAGATGATGACGTCTGTGTAGTCACTAAGACTTAGTTCAAGGCTGCAGAGAGCACCTCGGCCATAAAAGGCTATAATGCCTTCTACACATTCAGACCCCAAAATGAGTATGAAAGAACCAAAGGTAGATGTTTATCCATCTTCATTAAATTCAAATACACCTTGAGACTGGTTAAGCAGTATGACTCTTTAAAGCTACTCTAGGTACAATTGAATATAGCTAAAACACCCTACCACAGCATCCCTGACTACAGGTCCACAACCATGAACCAAGAGAAACATACTAACTACCTGGACATGCTGGAATCACTCCCTATACAGCCAAACACTTTGGTCATAGGAGATTTCAACTTCCTTCCATAGACTGGACAACATACATGAGCAGAAGTGTGATCATGCTGAGGTTACTGGAACAGCTAGTCTGCACCCCTACAAGGGGCTCAAATGTCCCAGAATTGGTACTCACCAACATTGGGGGGGTCAGTGGACTACCCTCCTGTATGTTGTCCTCCCTGGTGAGGTCAGACCATAAATCTATCTTGTTTGAAGTAAAGATCAGACTGGACACCCCCACAGGAGCAAACAAACTAAAAAATTTCTCCAAAGCAAACTTTAGACTCTACTAAGCAAGAGTATATAGAAAGTTTCAAACTCCCTTCTAACACAGCCAACAATGATTCCTATGCAAAAGAGTTACAGGCATTTAAACAACTCTATAGATTTGGCTGCACCTGCCAGGCTCAAAACCAGGCCCTCTTAAAGAAACAGACAACCCTGGTGGACCACAAGTATAAATAGGTTACATAACAAAATGACAAAACTGCAAAAAGCAAGAACAAGAGAAAACTTACTCAGCAGAGGAAGAATACCTTCCACAGCTTGAACAAGAAAATCAGATATCGTGTAAAGTCCTCTAAAGCTAATTACTAGGCTAAATTAGCATCTCTAGCTAAAGACAATCATAAGGTTTCTTTAGCTATGTCCAAAATCTTAAAGGGAATGCCCAGCTATCTGCCAAACTGGCTGTAGACTGTACTACTCACACAGAACCTAAAGAAATTGCCAAACTGTTGGCAGACAGATGTGGTACAAATTTCTTCCCCCTGTCCCCACCAGACACATCTCAAAGCATCCCTGACACCATTCCACTACCTAGAATCTCCAAATATCAGGTAATACCCACCTTATCCAAGGCCAAAAACATAATCTCTATGGGGCCAGATAACATCCCAAGCTGCTTACTAAACAATCTATAACAAGGCCTAGTGGAACCGCTTGACACACACTTTAACCATTGCCTCAACACCGTCTTTGTTCCAACAACAGTAATCCCCTTACACAAAGGTGGTCCATCAACCAACCCTGGGAACTATAGTCCCATAAGCCTAACCAACCTTATCTGCAAGGCCATGGAAAGAATACTCATGGATGTTATCAACAAGGACATACGTAGGTGACCTCCAAACTCTTGACCCAATCCAGTTTGGCTTTGTTAAGGGCAGGTCTTGCTTATAAAACCTTGTGGACTTCTTTGAGAATGTCACCAAAGCCCTGGATGAGGGCAAAGCAGTACATATTGCCTATCTTGACTTAGCCAAGGCCCTCAGCACAATCCTCTACTTAGGTATCATTGAGAAACTCTCCCAGCTAGGGATTAACCCATACATCACTAGATAGGTAGCAAACCAGCTCACTGACAGAACGCATACTGTCAAAGCTGGGGATTCCACCTCTACCAGTAGACCAGTTACCAGTGGTGTACCACACGGATCTGTGCTAGGCCCTCTCCTATTTGAAATCTATGTCTCAGATGTCCAGGTGAAAGTAGATGGCCTGCAGCTTACCAAGTTCACAGATGACTGCAAACAAGATGCAATCATTGAGTCCCCAAGTTATGTTAACATATTACAAAAGGGGTCAATGTAGACTAAGGCTTGGTACTAGAGTCACAGTCTAAAACTAAATGCAAAAAGTGCATTATTATCCCCTTTGGCAAAGAAGTGGCCCCCTGCTGATTACATTATAGATAGCACCCCACCTAAGCTCAAACACAGTGATAAGAGACTTAAGAACACAGGTTGACAGCAATATCAACTTCAATCACTTTCTCTCCACAGTGGTAAGGAAAGCCTCCTACATTGTGCATCTCCAAAATAAGGGCACTGCATCTAAGACTAAGGATGTTATAACTCCTCTATAGTCGACCCTCATTAGACCACTAATTGAGTACAGTACTCCCTTTTAAATGTACCTCACCAGACACCTGCAATAACTGGAGAGACTACAGAGGTTTCTAACCAAGAAAATCGAGGGTCTCCAAAACATGACCTACACAGACAGATTGCAGGCCCTGCCTCTGTACTCTGTATCCTACAGGATGCTGAGAGGTGACCTGTGCCTGGCCTACAGAGTGATTTATGACCCTGCCCTAATAGAAATGCTGCATGTCCACAAATTAAATGGGACAAGAGTCACTCACTCCAGGGTTCTCAACCTAGTGTGTGACAAAACAGAACATCTTGGAAAGGCAGATATGTCTACCAGAGGTTGCTGCTAGTCTGGAATCAACTCCCACTTCACATGAAGCAGAGCTGTTCAATTACCCTATTTTGCAACCCTGACAATTGGATGGGAGACCATAAATTCACCCCGGGGTTCATAGATTCATAGGTTCATAGGTAGGTACTAGGCTATTGGCCCAAGGGCCTACGTAAGCCTAGCCAACAAGGTTCCTTGGCTTATGCCACCCAAGAAAGTTATTTTCCTGTGCCACTGTTGAGCAGAGACACAGTCATGATCCCCGGGGTGTATTTCGTATTTCCCATCCACTCATCAAGATTTTTCTTGAAGAGTGCTAATGAAGAACTTTGCTTGACATAGATGGGTAGCCTGTTCCACAGTATGGGAAGTCTCTGGGACAGGAATCTATCCTTCCAGCATGTCCTGTTTATTGTGGTGACAAGGTTTAGGTCCCTAGAGTGTGTAGCTCGAAGAGATTGGGATTTCTTTAGGTGTAGCATGTCCAGCAGCTCTGGGTTTGACATAGCTTTATATGTTAGGCAGAGATCACCTCAGAGTAGGCGATATGCTATGGAACAAAGCTGGAGTTTTTTGAGACGGTCAGTGTAGGGCATTTGTTTGAGGCCAGTAATCCTCTTTGTGTGGTACTTCTGTGGCCTTTCCAGCTGCTGCAGATGTCTTGTGAGGTACATTCCAAAAGGGGCGTTGTATTCTATAATGGGTCTCAGACAAGCTCCACGTGGGTTTACAGAGTGGTCCTAGCAGCAAGGAACTCGAAAAAGCGACTACCTTCTGGATTTAAGTATCTTTGCTTTTTTTTTCACTGAAAATAGCTTCTGCTGCTTACTTTAAACTAGCCTGAACTGTTTTTTTTACTGATTACTGCATTTATTTTAAAAATTGCACTTAAAGTTACATTTAGTCAAATTTAGTCGAAAGTTTGCTTGTTTGTTTAATTGAACTGTGGAGGCTGCCCACTAAAGTGAGCTAGCCTGTGTAACTAATTTATCACTGTCTCTGCATTTTCTGTGTATTTCTGCAAAAAAAACAAAAAAACAAAAAAATAATCCTTGTTTTCCTGCCTTTCTCGACTAGTTTAGACCAGTATACAGGCATTGCTGTATTCTGGGCTGTGGTGTAGTTCCTGTGTTGTCCATTACCTTACTTGGATAAAAGGAAGTTTCTTTGCTCACCAGTGGGAGTGGGGAGCCTTGAGCAGCCTACCTATCCTTGGGGGAAGTGACCTCAGCACAAGAAGCTGTAGTAATTGGTTGTTTGGGACCATTCCTAGCTCTTTTGTAGTTCACTGCTTAAAATCCGCCTCTGGGCGTTTTTTTCTGGCTATACTGCTCAGACAAGCTCCACGTGGATTTACAGAGTGGTCCTAGCAGCAAGGAACTCGAAAAAGCGACTACCTTCTGGATTTAAGTATCTTTGCTTTTTTTTCACTGAAAATAGCTTCTGCTGCTAACTTTAAACTAGCCTGAACTGTTTTTTTACTGATTACTGCATTTATTTTAAAAATTGCACTTAAAGTTACATTTAGTCGAATTTAGTCGAAAGTTTGCTTGTTTGTTTAATTGAACTGTGGAGGCTGCCCACTAAAGTGTGCTAGCCTGTATAACTAATTTATCACTGTCTCTGCATTTTCTGTGTATTTCTGCAAAAAAAAACAAAAAAACAAAAAAATAATCCTTGTTTTCCCGGCTTTCTCGACTAGTTTAGACCAGTATACAGGCATTGCTGTATTCTGGGCTGTGGTGTAGTTCCTGTGTTGTCCATTACCTTACTTGGATAAAAGGAAGTTTCTTTGCTCACCAGTGGGAGTGGGGAGCCTTGAGCAGCCTACCTATCCTTGGGGGAAGTGACCTCAGCACAAGAAGCTGTTAGTAATTGGTTGTTTGGGACCATTCCTAGCTCTTTTGTAGTTCACTGCTTAAAATCCGCCTCTGGGCGTTTTTTTATACTGCTCAGACAAGCTCCACGTGGGTTTACAGAGTGGTCCTAGCAGCAAGGAACTCGGCGACTACCTTCTGGATTTAAGTATCTTTGCTTTTTCACTGAAAATAGCTTCTGCTGCTTACTTTAAACTAGCCTGAACTGTCTTTTTACTGATTACTGCATTTATTTTAAAAATTGCACTTAAAGTTACATTTAGTCGAATTTAGTCGAAAGTTTGCTTGTTTGTTTGTTTAATTGAACTGTGGAGGCTGCCCACTAAAGTGTGCTAGCCTGTGTAACTAATTTATCACTGTCTCTGCATTTTCTGTGTATTTCTGCAAAAAAAACAAAAAAATAATCCTTGTTTTCCCGCCTTTCTCGACTAGTTTAGACCAGTATACAGGCATTGCTGTATTCTGGGCTGAGGTGTAGTTCCTGTGTTGTCCATTACCTTACTTGGATAAAAGGAAGTTTCTTTGCTCACCAGTGGGAGTGGGGAGCCTTGAGCAGCCTTGGGGGAAGTGACCTTAGCACAAGAAGCTGTTAGTAATTGGTTGTTTGGGACCATTCCTAGCTCTTTTGTAGTTCACTGCTTAAAATCCGCCTTTGCACGGCTTTGCGCGGTCGTGCGGCGGTTAAACAAGGTTAAACTTTTTCTGGCTCCACCAAGTCTGTTCTTCAATTTTTCCCTTAGAACTGTTCTACTTGCAATCTAAACAGCCTATACTCTATCTGAAAAGCTCAGCACTTGCTCCTAAAGCATTTTGTATACAGGTAAAGCACTCTTAAACAAACGAAAAGTACTTCATTCACCTAAATTCCCTTGAGTACCCATTTCCCTATAGGTCCTTTCTGACTCAGTTACACAGCAATCTTTTTCACTATTTCTAGCATGTCGAAGGGTCAGTTGCTGGCGTCCTCTCCTGTTCAGCTGGTGAATCTGGGAATCTTGAGGCAATGTTACAATTGCCTCATGTACACAGACAACCCTCTCGTCCTCCCAACAAATACAAATATATGCGAGAGATGCAACTATATAGCCAAACTGGAGGCTGAGCTCTCTCAATTCAGTACTGGCAAGACCAGTCAGGAGGAGAAGGTAACCACGCACACCACAAACCCAGTCTCACATAGAACTATCACAACTGCAAACCAAACACATAAACACACAAAACATACTCGGAGGCTGATTAAAATCTACCAAAACAACAGAGGCCTCCAAAGCAGACACCCAAGCAACCACCACCTCAAGACATAGCAAATGCAACACATAGTTCACAAAGTCAGTGTGCTAAACAGTCACAGCCCTTAAGGCCAAACAACATGCCAGACACACTTGTAATAGGTGACTCCATAGTCAGGCACACTGACGTCCCGCTCACCAGACTGAACAAGGAGAGGGTCACAGTAAGCTGCCTGTCGGGAGCTAGAATCTGCCACATAACACAAGCACTCAGGTCACTCCACAGCAAGTACAAATATGACTCAGTCATTGTACATGCAGGTGTGAACGACCTGAGACGTACCTCCCTGGACTACATGAAAAGAGACATAGAGGAGCTCTCTGATTATGTAGCCCAGGCCGGTATGACCCTGACCCTGAGCAGCATCTTACCCTCACCAAGAATGATGCCACAGTACAAAGACAAAATGATCAGTTTTAACAATTGGCTTAATTACTGGTGTCATTCTAAGGGGATCCAGTGTCTGTCTGCTTGGGATGACATGCTTGACAGGCCACACTGCTTCGCAAGGGATGGTTTGCACCTGTCAACCCTGGGCTTCCGGATATTGGCCAAGGCTCTTGCCACCCCCATAGTGCCTTTTTCAGGCAAGGCTCAAATGACAAACCTACCTCCCTAGAAAACACAAGTGGAAAAAAACTAAGGGTAATGCTGCTCAATGCCAGAAGTCTAAACCTCAAGATGCACGCCCTCGAAGCCCTCCTCAGTATGGAGAACATCGATGTCTGTGCAGTGACTGAAACCTGGTTCAAGGCTCCTGAGAGCACCCCAGCACTATCAGGTTTTACCTCATATCATGCTTTCCGGCCCCAAAACTTGGACAGAACCACAAAAGGAGGGGGAGTATCCATTTTCATCAAAGATACCCACACCTCCAGGTTAGTGGCAACGCACGAAGCATCAGAGACTATCCAGGTGCAACTAACCATAGGCAAAACTGCCTTACAGTTTGTAGCATGCTACAGACCACCCTCTCAAACTCAGGAACCCACACAGCCTTCCTGAAGACACTGGAGAGTATGAATGTCTCTCCAAATACCATCATTTTGGGAGACTTCAACTACCCAAACATAGACTGGGAACATTACTCAAGCCCCAACACCCTAGCCCAAAGGTTCTTAGAATTCATAAACTCAAATGCAATGGAACAACTAGTCACCATTCCCACAAGAGGAGACAATATACTAGACCGGATCATCACAAACATGGGGACAAAATGCTCCACACCAGAAGTACATCCCTCTTTGGTAAGATCAGACCATAAATTAATCTCACTGGAAATCCACATCCCGCCCCCACCCCTGCACAAAAGACCACAGTGAAGAACTTCTCAAAAGCAAACTTCACACTTCTTAAGACTGAAGTGGTATCTTTCAAGGCCCCTGGGCCAGTGGAAACCACAGCCCACACTGCTGAATCCTTTGCAAATGCCTTCTATGGGCACCTTCAAGAATGCATGGATCATGCAATCCCAAATAAAACCAAGACCCATTCCCCCAAAGGCAGGCGACCGGTCTGGTGGACCCCAGCCGTAAACAAACTTTACAACAGAAGGAGGAAGCTACTACATGACAGAACAAAATCCCTAAAAGGAAAGGCATCTCTGATCAGTACTAGCAAAAAACTACGATCACTCATAAAATCATCCAAGGCCAACTTTGAGAGAAAAATCGCAAATGACACAAAAGACAATCACAAGGCCTTCTTTAGCTATGTTAGAAACCTGGGTGGAAACTCCCAGATATGCTCAGAGTTAGTCCAAAATGACACAAAATACACTGAACCCACTGACATTGCCAACATTCTGGCAGACAGGTTCAGTGCAAATTTCTCCTCCCCCTCCCCCACAAAAGGAGAAATAACTATCCCAGCAGAGTGTAGCCTCCCTAACATCTCAGATGCCCAGGTGAGAGCCGCCCTCTCTAAAGCTAAAAACACAGCATCAATGGGACCGGATGGTGTCCCGGGCTGTGTGCTACATGAACTCCAAGAGGAACTAAACCCACACATAAGGCTGCTGTTTAATCTTAACCTTACCACAGGATACGTACCCAAAGAGTGGCGTACGGCAACAGTGGTCCCACTTCACAAAGGCGGTGCTTCTATGGACCCTGGAAATTACCGCCCCATAAGCTTGACGAGCCTGGTCTACAAAGCTATGGAGAGGATCATTATGGAACTCATAAACAAAGACATTGGGGACCTACAGACATTGGATCCTACCCAATTTGGCTTTGTCAAGGGCAGATCCTGCCTTTTGAACTTGGTTGACTTTTTTGAAACAGTCACTAAGGCCATTGATGAGGGTAAGGCAGTTCACACAGCCTACCTTGACCTTGCAAAAGCCTTTGACACAATACCCCACTCGGGCATCATAGACAAACTCACCAGCTTAAATGTAAACCCATATGTCACAAGATGGGTTGCAAACTGGCTCAAGGACAGAACCCACAGGGTCAGAGTTGCTGGAGCTATGTCAGACTTTAAGCCAGTCACAAGCGGTGTCCCACAGGGCTCAGTCCTGGGACCCCTCTTGTTCGGCATTTATTTTTCCGAGGTACAGGCAAACATAGGAGGATTGTGGCTGACAAAGTTCGCAGATGACTGCAAACTGGGCACCATAATTGATACTCCAGCGGACACAAACATCCTTCAGAGAGGCCTCATACAAATGGATAATTGGTGCCAGAGCCATGGCCTTAAGCTAAACGCCAAAAAATGTATAGTCATACCCTTTGGGAAAAACAAGGTACCGACAAATTACCACATAGGCAGTAATCCATTAAGTACGGAAGAGGTAATCAGGGACCTAGGGACCCAGATTGACAGTAACCTCTCATTTGACACTCACATTGCCAAAGTGGTTAGGAAGACCTTCTATATTGCCCACCTTATCATGAAGGGTTTCACATCTAGATCAAGAGAGGTCATTGTGCCCCTGTACTCTTCTCTTATCAGGCCAATGATTGAGTACAATGCCCCATTTGGGATGTATCTCACCCGACACCTGCAGCAGTTGGAAAGACCCCAAAAGTTCCTCACCAAGAGGATAAAGGGTCTTAAACATATGTCATATGCTGCCCGACTGGAAAAACTCCAGCTCTATTCAGTCACATAGCGCCTACTCAGAGGTGATCTGTGCCTGACGTACAAGGCCATGTACAATCCTGAATTAATGGACATGCTCCACCTCAGAAAATCCAGATCCATCAGAGCCACGAGAACAAGTGACTTAAACCTCAACACAGAAATAAATAGAACGTGCTGGAGGGACAGATTCATAACCCAGAGGCTCCCTACACTCTGGAACAGAATCCCAGTCCATGTTAGGCAGAGCCCCTCACTGACTCTATTCAAGAGAAATCTCAGCGAGTGGATGGGAGATCGTAGGTTTACCCCGGGGGTCATCTCTGTGTCACTACTAGACAGAGGCATAGTAAACTAAACCCTAAAAGGGCATAGCATTCTCATCCTAAGGGGTGGTGTAAGCCACATACACTCTGGCTAGGCTTATAAATGCCCTAGGGCAGATAGCTTAGTACGAACCTATGAACCTATAATGAGAGTCAAGTAGAGGGGAACAATGATTTATTTTTTCCTGGATGAGAACCCTTTTATGATGAGGTGTGCCATGTAGAAGGACTTCCTGACTACTATGGCGATGTGACTATCAAAGGAGAGACTACTGTCCACTTGAGTCCCAAGGTCGCTTATCACACATTTGGTGTTAAGTAGATTGCTGCCTATGTGGTAGTTCATGGGTGCAGAGTTTTTACCAACGGGGATGACACTGCACTTTTTGGCATTGAGCTTGAGGCCATGGCTCTGACACCAGGCTTCTGTCTCAGTGAGGCCCTTTTTGTAGGATGTCCACATCATTTGGGGACTTGACTATGGCTCCTAGTTTGCAGTCATCTGTGAACTTCATTAGCCAGAGGCCTTCTGTGTTAGCCTGTACTTCAGAGAAGTAGATACCAAACAGGAGAAGTCCCAGGACTGAACCCTGTGGTACTCTACTTGTCACTGATTTGAGGTCAGATTTGGAGTCTGCAACGTTTACAGTGTGGGTTCTGTCAGTGAGCCAGTTGGCAACCCATCTTGTGATGTAGGGATTTATACCTAGTTTAGTGAGTTTAGCTATAATTCAAGAATGGGGGATGGTGTCGAAAGCCTTGGTGAGGTCAAGATAGGCTGTGTGAACCACCATACCCTCATCTACGGTTTTGGTGACTGCATCAAAGAAGTCGATCAGGATCAGGAGTTATGATCTGCCTTTAACAAATCTGAACTGGGTGGGATCCAGAGTTTGGAGGTTACCAATGTCTTTGTTTATGAGTTTCATGATGATACATTCCAAGGCCTTGCAGACCAGTCTCATCAGGCTAATAGGTCGATAGTTCCCGGGATCAGTGGTGGAGTGGGATAACTGTTGCTGTGTGCCATTCAGTGGGCACAAAGCCTGATGCAAGGTTATTATTGAACATGGTGCTTAAGTGGGGAGCCAGTTCGTTCTGAAGTTCGTGTAAAACGCAGCCTGGGATGTTGTCCGGTCCCATGAATGCTGTGTTTTTTGGCTTTAGAGAGTGCAGCTTTTACCTGCGTAGTTGTGATTAAAGGGACTCTGCATTCTTCCTGTATAGATATGGGCTCTTTAGGGGGTGGGAGGGTAAAGTTAGCAATGAACTTATCTGCCAGGGTGTTGGCAATATCAGTTGGTTCTGTAATTTTCATGCTGTTGTGCTGTAACTCAGAGCAGATCTGGGTGTTGCCATCCAGATTCTTGACATAGCTATAGAATGCTTTGTGGTTGTCCTTAGAATTAGTGGCGATTTTGTTTTCATAGCTAGCTTTGGAGGCTCTTATAAGGGATCTCATCTTCTTACTGAGGCTGACCAGGGAGCTACTCCACTCATGGGATTTTACTCTCTTTTGCAACAGTTTCTTCCTTCTGTTGTACAGTTTGTTTATGGCAGGGGACCACCAGATTGGCTTCCTTTTTCTGGAGGATAGTGTTTTGGTTCTGTTTGGGATAGCACGATCCATACACTCGTGTAAGTGCTTATAGAGTGCATTTGTGTAGGATTCAGCAGTTGTAACTGTATTGTCCATCTGCATGGGTGTCACGAAGTTCACCACTTCTGTCTTAAGAAGCATGAAGTTGGCTTTAGAGAAATTTTTTACTGTAGTTTCTTTAATGGGGGGGGGGGGGTGGGGGCGGGATGTGGCTATCAAGGGCGATTAGCTTATGGTCGGATTGGACCAACGAGAAGTTGACTTCAGGTGTGGAACACCGGTCACTCATGTTGGTAATGACTAGGTCTAGGATATTATTGCCCCTGGTGGGGGTGCGGATAAGTTGATTCAGGGCATTGGAGTTTATGAATTCCAGAAAGCGTTGAGCTAAGGAGTTGGTACATGAGTAGTTTTCCCAGTTAATGGTGGGGTAGTTGAAGTCGCCCATTATTAGGGTGTTTAGTTGAACCCTAATATTTTCCAGTACAGCAAGAAAAGATGAGTGGGAATCCTGGGGCATGGTGGGGGATCTGTAGCAAGCTACAATTTGGATTGCAGTTTTGCCCAGAGTTAGTTGCACTTGGATAACCTCGGATGCATTATGCTGAGCAACTAGCCTGGAGGTGTGGATATCCTTAATGAATATGGACACATCTCCACCTTTGGTGTTTTGGTCCAGGTTACATGGCCGAAAAGTGTGGTATGCGTTATAGCCTGGTAGTGCAGGGGTGCTCTCTGGAGCCTTGAACCAGGTCTCAGTCACTGCACAGATAATGATGTTCTCCATTTTAAGGAGTGCCTCGAGTGAGTGCATTTTGTGATTTTGACTTCTAGCATTGAGAAGCATTACCCTCAGTTTTTACTTGCCTGTTCCTGTTATGGTGGTGAATTTGTCATTTGAACCTTGCCTAAAAAAGGCACTATAGGGGTGGCAAGAGCCTTAGCCAGTATCTGGAATCCCAGGGGCGACAGATGCAGGCCATCTGTGGCAGCATCGTGGTCTGTCGACCATGTCATCCCAAGCAGACAGATACTGGATCCCCATAGAATGACACCAGAAGCTTAGCCAATTTTTGTCATACCTGCCTGGGCTACAAGATTGGAGAGCTCTTCCATGTCTCTTTTCATGTAGTCCAGGGAGGTACATCTTAGGTCATTCACACCAATATGGACAATATCAGCATATACAATAACAGCATCATATTTGTACTTGTTGTGGAGTGACTTGAGTGCGTGGGTTATGTGGCGGATCCTGGCACCCGACAGGCAGCTAACAGTAACCTTCTCCTTGTTTAGCCTGGTGAGTGGGATATCAGTGTGCCTGACTATAGAGTCACCTATGACTAGTGTGATGGGTACGTTGTTTTGCCTTATCGGCTGTGGTTGAGTGGCACACTGAGTCTGTGGGCTATGTGTCATTTGGGTTGTGTTTAGGGATGGTGTTTGCTTGTGTTTCTGCTTTGGAGGTCTCTGTTGCTTAGACAGATTATTATTGAGAGCCTCCACAAATGTTTTTGTGTTACTATGTGTGGATTTTGGTGGTGTAGATTTAGTGAGACTATGTGATGAGTGTGGACTGGTGCAGATGTTTACCTTCTCCTCTTAACTGTCAAGTTCACTCTTGGTTGAAGAGAGCTTTACCTCCAGTTTGGCTAGATAAGTGCATCTCTCACAGGTTGTAGTGTTGGGTGGCAGGAGGAGAGGGTTGTCTATGTACATGAGGCAATTTCTACATTGCCCCAAGATGGCCAGATTCATAAGATAGACATGAACGAACACTGGGAGCTGACCCTTGGACATGCCTGAATAAAAAACTATTTTCCTCTAGATAAGTGAGGAAAGTGAGTACAAGAGCTGTTTTTCTCTAAGCAAGTGAGGATAGTAAGTACAAAAACTGTGTTCCTCTAGGTAATGAGGAAGGTTGAGTGCTATAGCAGTTAGTAGCTTATTTAGTGCTTACAAGTTCTGAACAAGTGCTGAGCACGAATAAGCAAATTTAAGTGCTAAAACTAAGAATCTGTATCTGCACTAGATGGGTTTCAGGACAGAAACAAGTGGAAATGCAGGCTTTCAAATCAGAAAGTTGAGAGAGATGGAAAAGATTGCCCAAACAGCCAATAACTACAATTTCTGGGCAGAACCACTCCCTATATGGTAGACAGGTTACCTAGTGCTTACCACTACCACTGATAAGCTAGAAGGCTTCCGTCCAACACAGAAAGACTTGGGGGGCTCAGAAGCTTACATACAGTCCTCGATACAACAAACCTGTATCTGGAACACTAGTTACAGTTAAGGTAGGAAACAGGCTTACAGTTTTTTTTTTTTTTTTTTTTTTTTTTTTTACAGAAAAGTAGCAAAAACAGTAGTAAAAACAATTCAAATGCACTGCAAGCTCGCACACTTGAGTATGTAACAATATTAGACCAAACACAGTTTAAAAAAATGCAATTAAGTTAAAATGGACTGAAAGCAAGTGCAGAAACAGTTTATTAGGTTGAGGTGGCACCTATGTCCCTCATAGACAGGAGCAGTCAGTGCTAATCACCGATTTATTCTGATAACAACAACCATCTAACCATAGGTTCATAGGTTGGTACTAGGCTATCGGCCCTAGGACCTATACAAGCCTAGCCATAACAATTCCTTGGCTATTTCTTCCCATACTATTTACTTCCCTGAACCCCTGTCTAGCAGGGAATGGTCAACTAGGGAACAAGGGTATTACATAGCTAGGCTTGTTAAGGCTCTAGGGCCATTAACCTAGAAACCTCCTATGAACATTTGAATTTATTATATTTCTCCAAAACACACAGACATGATTATTAATAATTAATACAATAAGATGTGCATTGAGATGTGAGGGATAACAGAACTGCATATGAGTATATTTTGCTAACATTTATAAGCAGAAATGTTACAAATGTTTTAATTTGGCCACAGTACTGCCAGTTCACAGGCAAACCACCCACTCAATTAACAAATAAAAAGATAAATACATAAACTAAATGATATGTCACAGAATGTTTATTGGCTATCGGTGAACAAAGATTGTGTGACAGTCATCTAACCTAGATGTAACAAAAACAAGGAAGTGGCTGCAGAGGAACAAGGAAACAGGAAGTGATGCCCTACCTGGATGAGATTTCTACACGTCATCATTTTACTTTTACAGATGCTGAAATAAAGTGCTATCTACCACAGAAAACTGGTCTCCCTATGCACAATTACAACTTTCTTTTGACACTCTTTGCCCTACTGCTTGCCCACCATCAACTCCCTTCTCACCAATCAGACCATTTTTTCCCTATCATAAGAATAATGATCAGAAAGGACTGGCTGTTATACAGACAACCATTAGAGGATAGGCAGTGTTTACATGCTACAGGCTCTTCAAATATATTTTGCCCAAACAGTTTTTTAAATGAAATTTTTCTTAATAAATTACAAATTACATTTTTAATAAACATATTTTGGTAATTATGGCTATCATTCAGTAAACTAAATACAAACTACTCCTTCAAAATTTACTGTATATGTTCTTTTAGCAGACTCAATTGTGACAGTATAACCAAATATGCTGATCCAACAATGAACCTAAGCAGAGCTAAGGTCACATTACTCCTCGAACACTGTATCCCTGTTAGAGGAAATGTGTGGTACTGAAATGCCTGAAATAGCAAGCAGGAAATATGTGCTACTTTAAAGCAGATATAAAACAAGAATTGCATCCAGCACTAGGCGAACTAGGCAGTTGTCTAGGGTCCCATGAACACCAGGAGCCCTGAAAACACAGAAATTAAAAAAATAGCATTATATTAAATCTTTTTTCAAAATTTGGATTATGATCCAGTGATTGTGGCTTGTGGCCCACCCACTTGTTTATTTCCTGAATTTGATGCAACACACATGCGTGCGTTGTCAAGTACATTAGTGGTTGGCTTCTTCCACTCCTTTAAGAGTGTAGGGACACATTCCACTACTGGCACTTTTTTTTGCAGGCACTAGGTTTAATTCTTGGTCTGTCTCCCACCAACTTACTTAATAGTTCAGACAGGTCAGCGGCACGTGCTGCTGATTGATTAACTTGTCATTCTTCATGAGTTGTTCTCCTGCCTTAAAGAAAAAGAAAAGTTCAGTGCCAGGTTGCCAGCAAGCAACATCTACTACACCATCACTAGACAAGTGATACGAGAGCAACCCAGACAGGCAGAAACGCTTGAAGTATTGTAATAAGTAAGTCGTAAGTCACGACTGCTCTCCACTGTCTCAAGAAAGAAGATATAAGGAGCAGAGTAGTGGGCTCTGGGCTGGCAACTGGTAGATGCTGTGTGTGTGTGTGCGCCGCGCATGTGCACGCGTGTCTGTGTGTATGTGTGTGTGTGTGTGTGTGTGTGTGTGTGTGTGTGTGTGTGTATGAATGCGTGATTGATATGTGAGTGAAATGTGTGCGTGTGTGTGAGTGCATGCCTGGCACTGTGCTGGAATGGTAGTCTTGACGCTTGACAGCCCAGTGCATGATCCTGCCTGGCAGTCTCTTGACTCTAACTCTCAACAGTCCAAATTTCTGCAGAATATCTAGACTTTCACCTCATATTTTTGACCTCTTATTATTAAAATTTGCATTTTTTTCGGTAAATCACTGAGGATTGAAGTCATTAAATGAAGACAATTGAGTTTCACTGTTTCAGGTTGGCTTGCTATTTGCTAACAAAACTTTTTTTTATTGTAACAACTTCCTAAGTTTGTAAAAGCAATATTTATTTTAGACTTTGTCCAGATTTCTTGTGCAATTGTGTTAAGAGGTTGAGAGCTATCATATGCCCCTCACAGCATTCAAGGTTTTCACAGCATGTTCATATTTTTGATCTGTGCACCTCATAAAATTTGCAGTTTTCTGGAAAATCACTGAGGGTATAATATCAATAAATAATAAGGCTATACATTTGCATTTCAGACTTCCTCTGTCCTTTAGAAAATGCATGCTAGCGGGTAGCGGTGATATCCAAAACTAGAACGGTCTGTTGGAGATGTAAACGAGATCTCAGAGCTGATTGGCAACATATGTTTTGTGAGGATGTCAGACTTTTACCTTTTTGGGATGAAATTAACATTTTTTTATAGCCTTTCTTTTCAGATAACTTTGCTTTAACTAAGTCATTCCTTTTATTTAATGCTCCTGCTCCTAGATGTGTTAAGAAACTTAAGTACCCAATTTTATGGCATATTTTATCATTTGCCAGTAAAGTCATAACGAGGAACTGGAAAAATTAAACTTCTTCCTCTTTTAGCGAATTTTCCAATATTAAGAATGAATTGAATTAATTATCTATTAAATCAAGGACTTATAGAATCACATCTACATACAACTCTTGGATGAAGCTAAAAGAACTGTTAAACAAATAGTAGCTGACTTGTTAGTTACTGGAAATTCTTTGTAGTTACTTATATTTTAGACACCGTTTGTAAATAGTTACCTGTTTTTTTTTTTATCTTGTTTTTTTGTTGTTCTTCTTTGGCTTATACATGCTATTTATTTATCTTGTAATATAATGTTATAATTTGTTCATACATTTAAGCTAATAAAAATAATTGGAAGGAACAAAAAAAATGCAAAAATGCATGCTAGCAACAGAAATCCTGTTGCCTTTTTTAGTAAGTTTATTAGAGACCAATACTGAACATTTGTCCTTAGTTTTGGGCCTTTTCCCCCCATTATTCTATACTTAGTCCTTTATCTTGTGCTAAGAGGTTGAGAGGTATACAGTAGTGCGTTAATGTACAGAAGGACAGTAAGAGCCCTTTTTACCTTCACTTTAATGTGACTGTCATCTCTCAAAGGAGAGTGAAGCTGGCTGTTGTTTTTATTAAATCTGTTTGCAGTATCATTTTTGTGTGGCTGATTGGCAAATAACTCTAAATGTTTTTGCTGTGAAATTTGAAATAAAGTTTAAAATTCAAATCTTTGCAGTCATTGTAAAAGCAGAATATTTGCAAAAGTAAAGACTGACTTGAACAGTGTTTTATTATAATTGGGTAATTGGAGTGAGACAGCCAAATAGTAGGATATTGGAATGGTGGGGGCATAGTGGTTGTGGGGTCATGCTGGAGGAAGGGGTTGTGACGAGACTTAGTCCATTGTCCTGCCTGGGGCTCCATTTGACCAGGATCTGGCTCTGTACAGCAGTGGTCTAGTATCAACAACTGCTCCTTTTATGGAACTACACGGATACTGGAATGGTTAGCCCACCAAAGAGGAAGTATGAATTATTGTTAAGGGGGATATTGGGGGTATTTTAGTGACTATAATAGCTAGCAGGGGCCAGGTGTTATTGTTACATCTTACAGAAGGCATGGCAATACAGTGACTGAATTAGAGTAATTATTTCTGGTGTCTTTAGGGAGATATAGGGGTATTGCAATGGCTGAAACAGCCAGACGGGAGTACCTGTTACAGTTAGAGGAACAATGGGAACTGCAAGTTCTGAAATACCAAACAAAGAGTAAGATTTTCCAGTACAGTGAACATCGGTGTTAGGGTAGTAGCTGAAACAGCATGTGGGGAATACGTACTACTGTCTGGGGGATGTTAGTTTATTGTAATGAAAGAAACAGTGAGCAGTGGACAAATATACAAGCTAAGGAAGAACATGTATTCCCTTTAAGGTGGGAGATGAGTATTAAAATGCTGTAAATAGCCAATAGTGAGTATGGCATGTAGCTAACCAGGCACCTGCAACAGCTGGAATGCCCTCTCATCAGGAGAACCCAGGGTATGAACACCCTGCCTTATACAGATTGCCTTAAGGCCCCATCTCTTTACTCAGTCGCCTACAGATTACTGAGAGGTGTTCTTTGCTTGGCATATAAGGCATCCTCAGTCCCAGCTCTAATGGACCTCTTGCATATCTGCAAAACAAACAGCACCAGGAACAGGTATGTATCACATATACTATACCATCTCTAGAACAGACTCCCCATCCATGTGAAGCAGAGTTTCTCCCTAACCCAATTCAAGTGTAACTTGGACAATTGGATGGGAAACCCTAAATTCACCCTCAGTCTGAGTCTCATGTTTCTGATGGACATAGGCCAACAATAAGTTAACTAATCCCAAACTAACATAGCCCCCCCCCCTATATATCTGTATATAGATATATCAGTATAGAGCTCTGATCAAAATGGTGCATTTTTAGGTTTAACCTCGGATCACACAGGTAAGAGAAGAATGAACAAACATAGGTTCATAGGTTCATACGTTCATAGGTTCATAGGCTCATAGGTTCATAGGTTCATAGGCTCATAGGTTCATAGGTTCATAGGCTCATAGGTTCATAGGTACATAGGTTCATAGGTATTTACTAGGCTAATGACCACCAGGGCCTTTTTAAGCCTAGCCATGCATCCCAAATCTCTGACAAGTGCTGGTACCTTTGATAAGTGTAAGCAGGATCTCGGGAGATGAAACATTTACAAACAGAGGCCTGGTCGATTAACTGTTTATAGGCCGCCTGTGTCCATTAGAGACATAGATGCCAAATCAGGGATGAATTTCCTGTTCCCCATCCAATTATCCCAGTTACACTTGAATTGAGTTAAGGTGAAACTCTGCTTCACATGGATGGCTAGTCTGTTCTAGAGATGGGATAGTCTCTGGGATAGATACCTGTCTCTCCAACAGGTCCTATTTTACAGACAAGGTTTAAATCTTAAAATGGGTAATTCTGGAGCTGTTTATTGGATATACAGAAGGTCCATCAGAGTGGGGTCTGGCAATGCCTTGTATGCCATGCATAGATCTCCCCTCAGCAGTCTGTAGGAGACAGAATACAGGGATAGGCCTTGAGGTGGTCTACACAGCACGTTATTTACGCCCTGTAATCTTTTAGTGAGGAACCACTGTGGATGTTCCAATTGTTGGACATGCCTGTTTAGGTACATACCAAAGGGGGCATAATACTCAATGATAGGGCTGATAATGTCAAATGCTGTGGAACAATGACTTCTTTGAACCTAGATGTCATACCTTTGTTTATAAGTTGCACATCATAGGATGATTGCCTCATTACTATAGACATGTGATGGCCAAAGGCTAGATTACTGTCTATGTGTGTCCCCAGGTTCCTGATTACTGGGTGAACTCTTAGGGGTGTGTTGTCAAGATGATAGTTAGCAGGGGTGGATGACTTCCTAAAGGATACTATTATGCATTTCTTGGCATTTAGTTTTAGTCCATTGCCCTCACACCAGTTGCTTGTCTGTGTCAGCTCTTCCTGGAGAACATTTGTGTCAGTGTATGATTCAATGACAGCTCATAATTTGTAATCATCTGCAGATTTGGTCAGCCAGAGGCCATTTACATTGGCCTTGACTTCAGAGAAGTAAATGCCAAAAATGAATGGACCCAGAACTTATCGCCGAGGGACTCCACTTGTGACTGGCCTCTTTGTAGAGGTGGCCTCCCCAATTCTAACTTCCTGGGTCTTGTCTGTGAGCTAGTTGGCTATCTACCGGCTGACATAAAGGTTTGCACCTAACCTCTTGTGTTTGTCAACAATGCCTAAGTGGGGTATTGTGTCAAATGTGCTGTCCAGGTTAAGATAGGTAGTATGAACCATTTTGCCATCATCCATTGCTTTGGTAACCTAGAAGTCTCCCAGGTTGAGTAGGCATGACCTGCCTATGACAAAAGCAAATTGGGTTTAGTCCAGTGTCTTGAGGTTTACTATGTCATTATTGATCATTTCCATGATAATTCTTTTCACAGCTTTGCATATAAGACTAATGAGACTTATGGGTCTGTAGTTTCCAGGGTCTGTAGATGGCCCACCTTTGTGAAGAGGGATGACTGTTGCTGTTCTCCATTCATGAAGCACAGAGCCTGTTTGGAGGCTACAGTTAAACAGTGATTCCAGACAGCCTGATAGGTCATGTTTCATGCTATTTAAAAGACATCCTGGGATGTTGTCTGAACCCACTGATGCAGTGTTCTTGGTTTTAAAGAGATCCTTAAGGTCCTGTTCCCTAGTGATAGTGGGGGTATATCTGATTATTTGATGGTATTTCCTGAGGAAAGGTTGGGAGGGAAAGAGAAGTAAAGCTGGAGATGGCAGTAGATTTGCTATATATTCTGGCTCAGTACAGGTGTCTCCATCAACAACGAGGTTTGCACACAACTGTGTATTGCCTTTGAAGTTGTGGATTTAGGTAAAGTGCCTTGTGATTGTCCTTGGCCATGAATTATAACAGAGCAGGTAGCAACATCTAAATGCATACAGATGGAGCTACTATCAAAATATAATGAAAAGAACAGTAAAATGAGTAAATAAAAAGCACAAATAGGTGCAGCCTGTATATGCAGTGGCTCTAGGCACAGTGATATAGTGGCTACATAAAACAGTTATCCTTCTGTGAACAGAAAAACCCAAAAGCAGAAAGAAATGAAGGAGAAGATGGTGAGTGCAAGGTTTGCAAAGGGTGAGGTTATGTGGCCAGAGGATGATCACTTACACCTGGAGGATGATCACTTACACCTGGAGGATAATCACTTACACCTGGAGGATGATCACTTACACCTGAAGGATAATCACTTACACCTGGAAGATGATCACTTACACCTGGAGGATGATCACTTACACCTGCAGGATAATCACTTACAACTGGAGGATGATCACTTACACCTGGAGGATAATCACTTACACCTGGAGGATGATCACTTACACCTGGAGGATAATCACTTACACCTGGAGGATGATCACTTACACCTGGAGGATAGTCACTTACACCAGGAGGATGATCACTTACACCTGGAAGATAATCACTTACACCTGGAGGATGATCACTTATACCTGGAGGATAATCACTTACACCTGCAGGATGATCACTTACACCTGCAGGATGATCACTTACACCTGGAGAATAATCACTTACACCTAGAGGATAATCACTTACACCTGCAGGATGATCACTTACAACTGCAGGATGATCACTTACACCTGAAGGATAATCACTTACACCTGGAAGATGATCACTTACACCTGCAGGATAATCACTTACACCTGGAGGATGATCACTTACACCTGAAGGATAATCACTTACACCTGGAAGATGATCACTTACACCTGGAGGATGATCACTTACACCTGGAGGATGATCACTTACACCTGGAAGATTATCACTTACACCTGGAGGATGATCACTTACACCTGGAGGATAATCACTTACACCTGCAGGATGATCACTTACACCTGGAGGATAATCAATTACTCCTGGAGGATGATCACTTACACCTGGAGGATAATCACTTACACCTGGAGGATAATCACTTACACCTGCAGTATAATCACTTACACCTGGAGGATGATCACTTACACCTGGAAGATGATCACTTACACCTGGAGGATGATCACTTACACCTGGAGGATAATCACTTACACCTGCAGGATGATCACTTACACCTGCAGGATGATCACTTACACCTGGAGGATAATCACTTACACCTGGAAGATGATCACTTACACCTGGAGGATGATCACTTACACCTGCAGGATAATCACTTACACCTGCAGGATGATCACTTACACCTGGAGGATAATCACTTACACCTGGAGGATGATCAATTACACCTGGAGGATGATCACTTACACCTGGAGGATAATCACTTACTCCTGGAGGATGATCACTTACACAATGGAGGATAATCACTTACACCTGGAGGATGATCACTTACACCTGGAAGATAATCACTTACACCTGGAGGGTGATCACTTACACCTGGAGGATAATCACTTACACCTGGAGGATAATCACTTACACCTGAGGGTAATCACACCTGGAGGATGATCACTTACACCTGCAGGATGATCACTTACACCTGCAGGATGATCACGTACACCTGGAGGATAATCACTTGCACCTGGAGGATGATCACTTACACCTGAAGGATAATCACTTACACCTGGAAGATGATCACTTACACCTGGAGGATAATCACTTACACCTGGAGGATGATCACTTACACCTGAAGGATAATCACTTACACCTAGAAGATGATCACTTACACCTGGAGGATGATCACTTACAGCTGGAGGATAATCACTTACACCTGGAGGATGATCACTTACACCTGGAGGATGATCACTTACACCTGGAGGATGATCACTTACACCTGGAGGATAATCACTTACACCTGGAGGATGATCACTTACACCTGCACTATAATCACTTACACCTGCAGGATGATCACTTACACCTGGAGGATAATCACTTACACCAGGAGGATGATCGCTTATACCTGCAGGATAATCACTTACACCTGCAGGATGATCACTTACACCTGCAGGATGATCAATTACACCTGGAGGATAATCACTTACACCTGGAGGATGATCACTTACACCTGGAGGATGATCACTTACACCTGGAGGATAATCACTTACACCTGGAGGATGATCACTTACACCTGCACTATAATCACTTACACCTGCAGGATGATCACTTACACCTGGAGGATAATCACTTACACCAGGAGGATGATCGCTTATACCTGCAGGATAATCACTTACACCTGCAGGATGATCACTTACACCTGCAGGATGATCAATTACACCTGGAGGATAATCACTTACACCTGGAGGATGATCAATTACACCTGGAGGATGATCACTTACACCTGGAGGATAATCACTTACACCTGGAGGATGATCAATTACACCTGGAGGATGATCACTTACACCTGGAGGATAATGACTTACACCTGGCTTATAGAACAGCTTGTATTGTGCCGTGAGATTGAAATATTTAGTAAGAAGTTAGGCAGGGATTCCCATAGTCAGGTGACTTAGGTTTATAGGTTCATAGGTTCATACTAGGCTATCTGTCCTAGGGCATTTATAAGCCTAGCCAGACTGTGTTTGGCTTTCACCACCCATTTTAAATTAATTTTGCTATGCCCTATTTCGAGGTTAGTATACTGTGCCTCTGTCTAACAGTGACACAGAAGTGATACCCGGGCTAAACCTACTATTTCCCATTCACTCATCAAGATTCCTCTTGAAGAGAGTCAATGAGGGACTCTGCCTAACCTGGACTGGGATTTTATTCCAGAGTAAAGGGAGCCTCTGGGTTATGATTCTGTCCCTCCATCATGTCCTATTTATTTCAGTGCTGAGGTTCAAGTCTCTCGAGCATGTAGCTTGATGGGATTTGGATTTTCTGAGGTGCAGCATGTCCATTAATTCCGGGTTGGACATGGCTTTATACGTCAGGCACAGATCGCCTCTGAGCAGGTGGTATGCCACTGAGTAGAGCTGGAGTTTCTTTAACCGGGCAGCATATGGCATCTGTTTGAGCCCTTTGATCCTCTTGGTGAGGTACTTTTGGGGTCTTTCCAGTTGCTGCAGGTGTCTGGTAAGGTACATCCCAAAAGGGGCATTGTACTCAATTATGGGCCTGATGAGGGATGAGTAAAGAGGCACGATGACCTCCCCTGATCTAGATGTGAATCCCTTCATGATTAGGTGGGTTATATAAAATTTTGTTCTAACCACTTTGGCCACGTGGTTGTCAAATGAGAGATTGCTATCAACTTGGGTCCCCAGTTCCCTAATTACTTCTTCCGTACTTAATGGATTACCACCTATGTGGTAATTTGTGGGCACTTTGTTTTTGCCAAAGGGGATGACTATACACTTTTTGGTGTTTAGCTTGAGGCCATGGCTCTGGCACCAGTTGTCTGTTTCTATGAGGCCCTTTTGTAGGATGCTTGTGTCAGCTGGAGAGTCGATTATGGTGCCCAGTTTGCAGTCATCTTCGAACTTGGTCAGCCACAGTCCTTCCGTGTTAGCCTGTACCTCCGAGAAATATATACCGAACAAGAGAGGTCCCAGGACTGAGCCTTGTGGGACGCCACTTGTAACTGGTTTGGAGTCTGACATGGCTCCAGCAATTCTAACCATGTGGGTTCTGTCCTTGAGCCAGTTTGCAACCCATCTAGTGACATAGGGGTTTATATTTAAGCTGGTGAGCTTATCTATAATGCCCAAGTGGGGTATTGTATCAAAGGCTTTTGCAAGGTCCAGGTAGGCTGTGTGGACCACTTTCCCCTCATCAATGGCCTTGGTGACTGTTTCAAAGAAACTGACCAAGTTTAAGAGGCAGGATCTGCCCTCAACAAAGCCGAACTGGGTAGGATCCAGTGTCTGTAGGTCCACAATATCTTTATTTATAAGGTCCATGATGATCCTTTCCATAGCTTTGCAGACCAAGCTAGTCAAGCTTATGGGGCGATAGTTTCCAGGATCCATTGAGGCACCACCTTTGTGGAGAGGGGCCACTGTTGCTGTACGCCACTCTTTGGGTACATATTCTGTAGTAAGGCTGAGATTGAACAGTAGTTTTATGTTTGGGTTTAGTTCTTCTTGGAGTTCATGTAGGACACAGCCCAGGACACCGTCTGGTCCCATTGATGCTGTGTTTTTTGCTTTGGAGAGGGCAGCTCTTACCTGAGCATTTGAGATGTCGGGGGGCAGTACTCTGCTCGGATAGATATTTGCCCTTTTGGTGGGGGGGGGGTTTGCGCTGAACCTGTCAGCTAGGATGTTGGCAATGTCTGTGGGTTTGGTGTATTTTTTGTCATTTTGGACTAATTTTGAGCATATCTGGGAATTCCCGCCCAGGTTCCTACCATAACTAAAGAAAGCCTTGTGATTATCCTTAGTGTCCTGTGCAATTTTTCTCTCGAAGCTGGCCTTAGACGATTTTATGAGTGCCCGTAGTTTTTTGCTAATACTGATCAGAGATGCCTTCCCTTTTTGGGATTTTGCTCTATCATGTAGTAGCTTCCTCCTTCTATTGTATAGTTTGTTTATGGCTGGTGTCCACCAGACAGGATGCCTAACGTTGGAGGATTGGGTCTTGGTTTTATTTGGGATTGCATGATTCATGCATTCCTGAAGGTGTTGTTTACTAACGTTCTGTTCTGGGATTTGTAGAACAGGTTTCAATGAAAAGTCCTCCAAGGAACTATGAGCAGAGAAACCCTCCACAGAATCAATATCTTTATACAAATTTATAGCATAAAATGCAGACGTGTTTAAAATACAATTAATACGTAACAGAAGTTATAGCTTAGAAACAGTAGTTCAGCATACTATTAAAACAAAATGTATCCACTGGTTTTCTGACTCTTCTTAGACACACAGTAGGTTGAATTCTATTTAGATATATAAATGGTATGTATAATTGTTTTTTACATGTTTTGAAATGTATGATTTTAACAGCGGACTATATCAGTTATTGATGTTTGTATATTATGGTTTGAAATCAGCGGATCTATTGAGCATTACTAGTATTTATAAATTCATGATTTCTGAAGAGTCAAACTTTAAGAATTTTTTCTTACTGAATGTGCTCTACAGTACATTATGTGCCCACCTACAGGATGTTGGTACATTATGTGCCCACCTACAGGATGTTGTTACATTATGTGCCCACCTACAGGATGTTGTTACATTATGTGCCCACCTACAGGATGTTGGTACATTATGTGCCCACCTACAGGATGTTGGTACATTATGTGCCCACCTACAGGATGTTGGTACATTATGTGCCCACCTACAGGATGTTGTTACATTATGTGCCCACCTACAGGATGTTGGTACATTATGTGCCCACCTACAGGATGTTGGTACATTATGTGCCCACCTACAGGATGTTGTTACATTATGTGCCCACCTACAGGATGTTGGTACATTATGTGCCCACCTACAGGATGTTGGTACATTATGTGCCCACCTACAGGATGTTGTTACATTATGTGCCCACCTACAGGATGTTGGTACATTATGTGCCCACCTACAGGATGTTGGTACATTATGTGCCCACCTACAGGATGTTGTTACATTATGTGCCCACCTACAGGATGTTGGTACATTATGTGCCCACCTACAGGATGTTGGTACATTATGTGCCCACCTACAGGATGTTGGTACATTATGTGCCCACCTACAGGATGTTGGTACATTATGTGCCCACCTACAGGATGTTGGTACATTATGCACCCACCTACAGGATGTTGGTACATTATGTGCCCACCTACAGGATGTTGGTACATTATGCGCCCACCTACAGGATGTTGGTACATTACGCGCCCACCTACAGGATGTTGTTACATTATGTGCCCACCTACAGGATGTTGGTACATTACGTGCCCACCTACAGGATGTTGGTACATTACGTGCCCACCTACACGATGTTGGTACATTATGTGCCCACCTACAGGATGTTGGTACATTACGTGCCCACCTACAGGATGTTGGTACATTATGTGCCCACCTACAGGATGTTGGTACATTATGTGCCCACCTACAGGATGTTGTTACATTATGTGCCCACCTACAGGATGTTGGTACATTATGTGCCCACCTACAGGATGTTGTTACATTATGTGCCCACCTACAGGATGTTGTTACATTATGTGCCCACCTACAGGATGTTGGTACATTATGTGCCCACCTACAGGATGTTGTTACATTATGTGCCCACCTACAGGATGTTGGTACATTATGTGCCCACCTACAGGATGTTGGTACATTATGTGCCCACCTACAGGATATTGTTACATTATGTGCCCACCTACAGGATGTTGTTACATTATGTGCCCACCTACAGGATGTTGTTACATTATGTGCCCACCTACAGGATGTTGGTACATTATGTGCCCACCTACAGGATGTTGGTACATTATGTGCCCACCTACAGGATGTTGGTACATTATGTGCCCACCTACAGGATGTTGGTACATTATGTGCCCACCTACAGGATGTTGGTACATTATGTGCCCACCTACAGGATGTTGTTACATTATGTGCCCACCTACAGGATGTTGTTACATTATGTGCCCACCTACAGGATGTTGTTACATTATGTGCCCACCTACAGGATGTTGGTACATTACGTGCCCACCTACAGGATGTTGTTACATTATGTGCCCACCTACAGGATGTTGGTACATTATGTGCCCACCTACAGGATGTTGGTACATTATGTGCCCACCTACAGGATGTTGGTACATTATGTGCCCACCTACAGGATGTTGGTACATTATGTGCCCACCTACAGGATGTTGGTACATTATGTGCCCACCTACAGGATGCTGTTTGCCATGATTTTGATTCATTCGATTGTACATATTTTTCATTTATGCTTGAGTGGCTTATTTATGAGCATCATTTCAGCTTAACTACGCCCAGGAGAGTTATCTATCTAGTGGTATTGAAACTCTTCTTAGACATACAGTAGATTTAATTTTTTTTAGATATGTAAACGGTGTATATCATTGTTTTTTATATGTTTTGAAATGCATTATTTTAACAGTGGACTATATCAGACATTGATGTTTTCTGTACACATGGTTTGAAGTCAGCTGATTTATTGAATAGGTTCATAGGTGTGTACTAGGCTAATGGCTCTGGAGCCCATACAAGCCTAGCCCAAGAAGATTCCCTGGCATCATGCCGCCCAATATTAGTTCCCAGTGCCTCTGTCAAGCAAGGCCACTGAAGTGATCCTCGGGGTGAACTTCCTATTGCCCACCCACTCATCAAGATTTCTCTTAAAGAGGGTCAGTGAAGTACTCTGCTTGATGTGAATGGGAAGTTTGTTCCAGAGTATGGGAAGTCTCTGGGTTAGGAACCTGTCCCTCCAACATGTTCTGTTTATTGTGGTAATGAGCTTTAGGTTGCTGGAGCATGTGCCATGGAGGGATTGGGATTTATTTAGGTGTAGCATATCTAGCAGCTCTGGGTCAGACATGGCTTTCTAGGTCAAGCACAGATCGCCTCTAAGTAGGCGATAAGAGACAGAGTACAGCTGGAATTTTTTGAGGCTCTCCATATAGGGCATGTGTCTAAGGCCTAAGATCCTCTTAGTGAGGTGTTTTTGTGGCCTTTCCAGTTGTTGTAGGTTTCTAGTGAGGTACATACCAAATGGGGCATTGTATTCTATAACAGGTCTAATAACGGACGAGTAGAGAGGGATTATGACCTCTTCCTTCCTGGATGAGAAACCATTTGTAATGAGATGTGCCACATTGAAAGACTTTCTGACTGCAGTGGCAATGTGGTTATCAAAGGAGAGGTTGCTGTCAACCTGTGTCTCCAGGTCTCTTATTACACCTTCGGTGTTTAGTGGACTGCCACCTATGTGGTAGTTCATGGGCACCAAATTTTTCCCAAAGGGAATGACAATGCACTTTTTGACATTGAGCTTAAGGCCATGGTTCTGGCACCAGTCATTGGTGTCAGTGAGGCCTTTTTGTAGAATGTCTACATCAGTTGGAGAATCAGTAATGGCTCCCAGTTTACAATCATCTGGGAACTTGATCAGCCAGAGTCCCTTTGTGTTAGCTTGAAGTTTAGAGAAGTAGATGCCAAACAGGAGAGGACCCAGGACCGATCTCTGTGGGACACCACTTGTAACCGGTCAGTAGTCAGATTTGGAGTCTGCTACTTTCACTGTCTGGGGTCTATTAGTGACCCATTTGGTAACCCATCTTATGACATAGGGGTTTATGCCTAGTTTAGTCAATATATCTGTGATTCCTGAGTGAGGGATGGTGTTGAAAGCCTTGGCAAGATCTAGGTAGGCTGTGTGAACTACCTTGCCCTCATCCACAGCTCTGGTGACAGACTCGAAGAAGTCTATCAGATTGAGCTGGCATGATCTACCTTTCACAAACCCAAACTGTGTGGGGTCCAGAGTTTGGAGATTCCCTATGTCCTTATTTATAAGGTCCATGATGATGTGCTCCATAGCCTTACATATCATACTCATCAGACTAATGGGTTGGTAGTTCCCAGAGTCTGTAGTCGCTCCTCCTTTGTGGAGTGGGATGACTGTAGCAGCGAGCCATTTGGTAGGAAAAAAGCCTTTAATGAGGCTGTGATTGAACAGGGTACTCAGGTGTGGTGCCACTTCACTTTGTATTCATGTAGAACACAGCCAGGGATATTATCAGGTCCCATTGAAGCTGTATTCTTGGCTTTGGACAGTGTGGTTTTTACCTGTGTAGCTGTGATAATAGGGACTTGGCATTTCTCAGGTATTGTGATTGGCCCTTTAGTGGGTAAAAGGGGGGTAAAGTTCGCACTGAACTTGTCAGCCAATATGTTGGCAATATCAGTTGGTTCTGTATATGTATTGCCATTGTGCTGTAACTCAGAGCAGATCTGAGTATTGCCATATAGATTCTTCGCATAACTATAGAATGTCTTGTGGTTGTCTTTAGAATCTGCAGCAATTTTGTTTTCATAGCTACCTTTACAGGATTTGATGATGGATCTCAGTTTTTTGATGAGGCTAACAAGGGAGTTTTTCCAGTCTTTGGAATTCACCCTTTTCTGCAACAGTTTTTTTTTTCTGTTGCAGAGTTTGTTTATGGTGGGGGCCCACCAAATTGGCTTCCTTTTTTGGAGGAGAGCGTCTTGGTTCTGTTTGGTATGGCCCATTCCATGCACTTGTGTATGTGCTCATACAGTTCATTGGTGTATGATTCAGCAGTCATGCACCTATTTTCCATTTACATGGGTGTCATGAAGTTAGCCACCTCTGTTTTTAGAAGCCCAAAATTGGCTTTGGAGAAGATTTTTATGGTGGCTTCCTTTAGGGGGGATGAGGGTGGGATGTGCATATCCATGGTGATTAGCTTGTGGTCAGATCTGCCCAGGGAGGAGTTGATTACTGTTGTAGAGCAACGGTTGCCCATGTTAGTAATGATCAAGTCAAGGATGTTTCTACCCATGGTGGGGGTAAGAATGAGTTGGTCCAGGGTGTTAGAATGAATGAATTCCAGAAAATGTTGAGCAAGTGTGTTGGTACATGAGTAATTTTTCCAGTTAATGGATGGGTAGTTAAAGTCTCCCAGTATAAGTGCATTGGCTTGTACCCTAATGTGTTTAGGAATGTGGAGTTGGAATCTTGGGACATGGAGGGGGATCTGTAGCAGGCTACAACCTGGAATGCAGTTTTACTCAGTGTTAGTTGTGCCTGAAGTATCTCTGATGCGTTATGTTGGGCTACTAGTCTGGAGGTGTGCATATCCTTTATGAATATGGAGACACCACCGTCTTTAGTGTTTCGGTCCAGGCCTTAATTTATAACAGTCTTGTATTTAAAGTATTTATATGCACGTTTGCTGTTGATTTAGTCAAATTTTTATGTTGTTTATAGTTTAGCATGAGTTAATTGGATAGTTTAATTTAATGAATGTTTCACATCACACTGTATCAATTAAGAGTTAGTATTTAAATTTTGATTGCTCAGTTTGTGATATTTAAGTCTGATGAAGCGTCTTTGAGGAGATGAGAAAGCGCTTATTGTTTTTTGATAAACGCAACACATATTTATTACTTATTTTTATCTTCACTTGTTGATTCTGGTACAATAATACTGATCTTTGTTTATCCACTCTTATTGAATTCATTGAATTCTGCTTTAATGTATATTTTCTGTATATATTACTGTAATCAAAGAAACTAGATTCCTGCTTTTATGTATATATTCTGTATATGTTACTATATTTACTATCTGTAACACTGTTTCTGCTTCTGTACTAATTAATGTTTATATTTTTTCTGTATCTCGTTGGAGCTTTTCTCCCCGGGCCTCCACTGAAAATGGGCTCTTTTAGGCCCAGTGGACTTATCCCAGTAAACAAATGCAATAAATAAATACATAAATAAATAAATATCTGGAGCCTTCAGCCATGTTTGTTCCTCTCTAGTTTTTGTCTGCCTTTTGATATTGTTAAAACAGATTATGCGTCAGCATGATAGTACAGCTAACACAAAATACCCTCACGTGAAATTGTAGCATAGATTTTAGAACTGCTTCACATAATATTAATTCAGTTTGTGAGGCTGAATTAGAGCAATGCATACAGATATGGTAACTGATAAGTGCTTTTTTATTAATTCTATCCTTGAAGCAGCTACCTCGTCTTCTGTGCATATGTTTACTAAGCACTACAAGATGGATGGTATCTCTAGACTTGGGCTGGCTTTGCTATTGCCATTTTCCATGGCTTCTTAGGAGATTCTTCTTCTTCTCCTTCCCCTCCCAAGTTTGCTCTTGAGCTTTGACACTCTCACAAAGGTTACGAATACTACAGCAGTGAATGTAAGGACATAGTACAGCTGTGTAAAATCTTACCATAACGATAGATGTTCTTGCCTTCACTGCTGCAGTATTCCCTCCTTCTCTCTAGTCCTTTTCTTCCTGGATGTACAGGTTACCCCTTGGGTTTCCTGGACTGGTGTTCTTACTGGGGCAATCAGTTCTGTTTATAGTAAGCCTGAGCCATACCTTTTAAATGCAACAGGAAGTCTTTGGTATACTGGCCGGACGATGGGCTTCTATGGCAGGGAATCCCGTAGGTTACGGATACCGTAGCAGTGAATGTAAGGACATCTAATAATACTGTATCAGAGAAGCTGCTGAAATCAAGATTTTTTTGCTGAATTCTGTAGTTGTTTGTCTAATTACATAAATTGGATAACCTATAAAACTTAATATAAGAAAATTCAAGAATTCTCAATAAAGGTGTGAGTAGAAACAAATTCAAGAAGTCTGAATAAAGATGTGCCTTGTGGAAATGTACTACAGCGTTTACTGTTTTCACTATTCATTGATGACGTACCCTGGGGCTTACTTACCCATAAATGTTTATTTAATGTACCCTGGGGCTTACTTACCCATAAATGTTTATTTAACGTACCCTTGGGCTTACTTACCCATAAATGTTTATTTAACGTACCCTGGGGCTTACTTACCCATAAATGTTTATTTAATGTACCCTGGGGCTTACTTACCCACAAATGTTTATTTAACGTACCCTGGGGCTTACTTACCCATAAATGTTTATTTAACGTACCCTGGGGCTTACTTACCCATAAATGTTTATTTAACGTGCCCTGGGGCTTACTTACCCATAAATGTTTATTTAACGTACCCTGGGGCTTACTTACCCATAAATGTTTATTTAACGTACCCTGGGGCTTACTTACCCATAAATGTTTATTTAACGTACCCTGGGGCTTACTTACCCATAAATGTTTATTTACACTGATTACATTGTAATTACTACATCAGATAAATCCATAATCCAATTAAATACAACCCTAAACGATTATCTTTATGACCACTGTAACTGCCTGTGAAAAAATAGTCTAACTATAAACACAGAGAAATCAACCGTTGGGTTTTTGGCACCAGAGAGAGACATCCATTTGACCATCCTGATTACAGCCTCCCTATAGGTTGGAATCATAAACACTTATGAAGGGGGGTACTGGATCCATGATCGTTTACTCTCATGTGTAACTCCAGACTCAGAAAGCACTCCCTCAACAAAAAATAACTTCCCCCAACTGCTCACTAAACAAGCCAAGCAATCTATAGTCATTGTTCCCTTACTTCCATGTCTAGAATATGCTATTCCAACAGTTTGCCTTTTCTCACCACAACATTTCTGTTACACTTGAAATAACACAAAATAAAGTACTAACATCAGTACATCTGAACCCACAATGTGAGCACTAATGTCCCACATAATCCTGGACCCTCATTGTCCCACATAATCCTGGACCCTCACTATCCTTAGGGCTACATTCCACTTAAATATATTGCCATTCAAACTACTGCATGATTGCTACACTCCTTGCAGAAAAATAAATTGCACATAAGAAGCACACTATGAAGCCGGAATAGTACCATGTAACATACATCTCCCTTTATTCTTGCCTCTTCTGAAAGAAACTTCTCTAAAATTGCTCCATCTGCCTGGAACAATCTACCCCTGAAATTAGAATCACAAGATACTGTAACAACATTTGAAATGTTTCTGTAACACACCTGTAATAACAAAAGTAAGTGTTTGTTTCAGCCCACCAAGGTAATTTGAATGCTCACTATTTATTCATGCCGTCCGCAAATGTATCCAGTGCTACCATTCAATGTGACTGTAGTGAGTTTTCATACATTTACAAACTCAGGTACCGCTCTATCTATGCAGTATATGTTCATGGATTCTAAGGTGCACACCACCAACAACTTACCTCAGTATTGCTACTAGACCTGTGAAAAGCCTTTGACACAGTTTCAAATACCAAATTACAACTGTCTGTAATAGGCTGCTCACCAACCTCCACACAATAATTTAACAGCTACCTATCCAACAGGCAACAATGCATAAAATGGCAAGGCTACCTATCTCAATATCAGACCAACAAAACTGGAGTCCCACAGGGATCCATCCTAGGACCTCTTCCCTTTAATATATTCATTAATAACCTACACAGTCCCTGCCATCATAGCACACTTATCCAATACGCCAGTGATTCCGGTATTATCTCTTCCTCCAACAACTTCTCAAAAAAAACAGAGTATATTTACCGCTGCAGAATCATGGCTAAACAATGCACACTTACTACTTAATCCCAACAAAACCAAACTTTTACTGTTCTCTCCCAAAATAAACACATCTGAATTCAAAATCTACTCCCATAGCAAAACAGAGCTTGAAATTGTAACAAGTGCAAAATTATTAGGTATCACCACAGACAACAAACACATTTGTACAGCATATCCTAAATGCCATTAAAAAACTAGGATCACTATATAGACATAAAGACTTTACGAACCCAAATACTAAAATTAACTAGCAAATGCAGACTTAATTCCCTCTCTACAATATGGTACTCCCGTTTTCACTAATCTACACACCTCTCGAGTCCTGTTTCTATAACATTGCTAAATTTGCCACTGGCTCATCCTAGCACACCCACTACTGCAATACCCTTAGAGAATTAAACTGGCTAGAATTTCCCCACTATCTTGATAACATACAACTAACACTCTCACAAAAACTAGTACTTAGACCTGACAACTGTCTACCTTTAAAATCCATCCTCCCCAACTACATTCCCACCAGATACCTTTGTTCAAGCAATAGACAACTGATTTATTTATTTTTATTTATTTAACATTTGTTGATCAGGAAAGTCTGACTAGGACAGAGCCTATATTCAGCAGAGGTCTGGGAAGAAACACTCCAGATGCATGTCTTTAGAATGTGGGAGGAAACTGGAATACCCAGAGGAAACACACACAAACACACGGAGAACATGCAAACTCCACACAAAAAGGCACCCCGGCTGAGAATTGAACCACAGAAACTCTTGGTGTGAGGCAACAAAGTTAACCACTGCACCACCCGCACTGCTGATACAGGTACATAGGCCCAATAAAGCAGTAAGTGAGTGTCTGTATTCATACACCATAACAAAACTATGGAACAACCTAACAAATACCATTACTAGTATAGACAACCCCCCAAAAGTTTAAACTTACACTAAAAAACTATCTGTATAATTCTTGGACCTGCACTTGCTCACAGTGATATTTATCTTCCCCATTTCTATGTCCTCTTCCCTCTCCCATGTAACTGTACCCCTCTAGCATTCCTATGCATTCCTTTCCTTGATCAATTCTCTAATCCTTCAGTTTATAGTATATAAACTACTAAAATAATCTGCCCCTTCTGTTAGAATTACTCCGCTAACGTAACGCACAGTCTCCTGTAACACACCCCTCTTTCCCACTACACTTTCTCTTTATGTTTATTTCCCAACTAACCTTTAAAGTCTTATTATTACTGTTCTCTCTCAAAGCCTCTTGGGACATTATTTAAAATGTAAAATTGCCACATACATTCCTTTCTAACAAATGTTTGCTACACAAATACATAACATGTAATGCTGAACTTGAAGAAGTACATATCTGATGATATATTAGCTACATTTGAAAACTTACTGATATATAACCTTTGTTTGTACTACTATTGTCTACACTGTACTGGAGCTTTTCTCCCCGGGCCTCCACTGAAAATGGGTTTCTGACCCAGTCAGACTTTCCCGGTCACCAAATGTCAATAAATAAATAAACAAATACTCTGCGGTAGTACTCTTGTATCTTTTTTTTATTTCTTTTCTCTTTTCCTTACTTCTATGAATTGTCTCACCATTTCATGTCTGCACCCTAAAATCGTACTATCCTTCACTACGGCACTTAAAAATTCTTTCCATACCCTTAGGACCACCAGTATGATGTGCCTGTATTTTGCTAATTTCCTGATTTAATACATTGGCTACTGTATTTTAAAACAGATATACTGTGTGGTTTTATACGACATACTGCTGTCTTGTTATATTAAATTACTACACTGTGTCTCATGCCTAATTGAATCTATATATTACATTTTCAAAACCTGTCCTGGGTCATGCCTGAAAAGGGTTTTGGACCAGTGCACCCATGTAGATGTAGTTCCAGTTCCACAGGGATTGCGCAATCTCAGATTTAATATATATAATTTGCAGAGGTGTGGTGTGCAGGGGGGGGGTCTATATCATAATAGCAAATCACACAAATTGCGAACGCTCATGCTATCAAATGTACTGGACCTCGAAGTGCTTTTTCTGAGATCGTGGTACAATGAAGAATGGGATATTTGCCCTTTCCTCACTGTAGTGCAATCTCATTGTTGGAATATATATTTAGTGAGGGGAGTGGGGGGCACAGCCCCCCACAATAGGAAGTTCTAGGTCCGGTATGTTCAATATTATGAGCGTTCGCAACTTGTGCAATTTGCTCATATGATGTAGACCCATGCAGGGGGGCATTGCCCCCCCCCCACCCCACAATGTTATTTTATTTTATTGTTTCCGGGTGTTTTGTGCACGTGCAGCTCACTTTCACTATTTTTCATTGTTAACCTTTTGTGGTCAATGTTTTTGTGTTTGTGCCATCAACATTATGGTGTGTCAAGTAAGGTAGTAATCTGTGTATATATGTGCGTGTCACAAATATATATATATAATGAAAAAGGAAAAGCCCTGTTTGGTGAGTGATGGAACAAACACCGAAGTCCGATGTAAAAGAAAAAATGTTCCAAACACTAAAACCAAGGAGAAGCCAAAATCCAATAAAAGTCCAAGTAAGAATCCAAATGAAGTTCCACAGAAACCTTTATTGCATAGGTAAGTGCTTTCGCAACCTCTCCTGGTTGCTTTCTCAGACCTTGGAACTTCATTTGGATTCTTACTTAGATTTTTATTGGATTTTGGCTTCTCCTTGGTTTTAGTGTTTGGAACATTTTTTTCTTTTATATATATATATATATATATATATATATAGATATATATATATATATATATATATATATATATATATATTATTTTTTTTTTTTTTTACTGAAGACAACTGCATTGGTGGAAATAAAAATCAAAGAACTATGAATCTATCCCAGGCCATTGGTAAATAATCCTTGGAAGAAAGTCATATCTTTGTTGACACTCTGCAATAATCAATATTGTATCTCTGATAACTGATCTGTTAATTCTATATTTAACAAGTAATCTCCGTGGTATCCCCGAAGTCTCAAAACAACCCACTAAAGTGTAGTGGGTCCAAAAAACAAAACAGTGTAAGAAACATCTCTGTGTGGAAGATTTTCAGTCCAGATATTTCTAGTCAATCACTGTATATTAATCAGATCAGACAATAGTAATAGAAGTAGCGAACGTAAACTCGTCAAGTCAAAATAAAACAAAAAGTAATAATAGAAAATATATAATTATACAGCATTACTAAATATTTGAAAGTAATCCAAGCAAGGCAGTCAGTCTGTTTCCAGTCGAAAATCCTTTATTAAGTATACAGACAAGAAATCCAAGTAAAACAAAAATAGAGTAATAATTTCCTCAAAAGCTTTCTAAATATATATATATATATATATATATACTTTTTATCAGTCATAGGAGTGGTTTATTGTGCTGTAAAACAAAGTGTTATTGGTACACATGTTAAATTCACATCCCTTCCGCCATCAGTGTGACTTTCGAGCTGGTCCAGCCCTACCTAGTAGCAGTCATAATAATATATAACCCTTATGTACTTTAAATAAAATTTATAATGATGTGGTACCTCTTATTTAACCAAATTATTAAGTAGATTATTAAGTCTGTGATTTTATCCAAGACAATATACTACATGGCTGGAAATATATCAACCTTAGTTCATTTGGCAATCAAAAAAATATATAAATATATACATATACATTTTGCATGCAAAAATCAATTTCTACTTTCATAACCTATTGTTAACAAAGATCACTTTCGTCCTTCTAGACTTCTTCAGGTCTGTGTACAAGAACCCTAAAAACCTATATAATTGTATAATTAGTTAGTATTGTTATTACACATCATTTTGAATAAAGTGGAAAAAAGAACCAGAAAAAAATAAAAATAAGAAAAAATGTATGTATGATGATGGAAACAAAATATACACTTAAATTTCAACTGATTTAAAATGGTATGTAAAACCAATTTGTACAATAAAATAAAATAAAATACAATTAGTCATGTAAACAATGGGGCAATTTTCTAAGTTCCAGTGCACTTTTAATTGAACAGTAGTAGTTAAGTCCAAGCTTCCTAAAAGAGTTCAGCTTTAATTGCCACATAAGTTCATGTTTCTCCAGAATATTTGGGATGTCTCCTTCAAGATCACCCATGTCTATGCGATCCAGGAGCTGGAACTTAAAACCTGTGTGTCTTTTATGAAGAGAAAGGTGTTTGGCTAGTACATTATTTTTAGATCCAGAGCGGATTTCTGACAGATAACATGAAATCCTTCACTTGAGTTTATTTACAGTCTTGCCCACATAGAATGCATCACATTCATTGCACTGTGCCCTGTAAATTACTTTTTTAGTGTTACAGTCACCCCTGCACTGGTTTTAATGATCTTCTTTAAATAAGGGCAATAAAAACTATCACTTTGCTGTATAAATATACAAAATGTACAATTAGTTTCACATATTTTAGTGCTTCTCTCATATGGTCTAGGTTTAAATTCAACAAAACTTCTAATATTCCTGGCCTTCCTATAAACAAATGATGGGGCTTCACCTAAGATGTTAATCAGAAAAGGGTTTCCTGTGATAATGTCCCAGTTTTCTTCAATAATATTTTTGATACTGTGATAATCCAAAGTGTATGTCAGGATGCAGCTATTTTTGCATTTGTTATTCTCTGTGGGATTACTTAAGATTTTTCTACTGGGGAGGTTGAGTGAAGGTGCTTCAGTCCTTTTCAGTTCTATAATGGGTTCCAGGATGTTTTTTAACATCTGACTTTCATAGCCTCTCACTAGAAAATCATTCTCTAAGTTGTTCAGGTTTCTCAAAATGGTTCCATCTCTGTGGTAATTCGAGCTAATCTTTAGCCTTGGGATTTCACTACATTATACTTGGTTTTTGTAGGATGTAGATTTTTACTGTGGAGTAATAAGTTAACTCTCATTGGTTTTCTGAATAGATCAGTGGTGATTCTGTTATTGTTGGTGTCCTTGGAAATCTGCATATCTAAGAAAGTGGTTAAAGTACAGCTGTGGGAAGAGGTAATCTTCAGGAAGGGGGTTGTTTAATTGAGGTAAGTGATACAATCTCCAAGCTGCAAGGTGTCACCTTCCCACACAATAAAGACATCATCAATAAAATGTAAATAGCATGTGATATGCTGCATGTAATCTGTGTTGTTTAACACAAAGTCCTCCTCCCAATTGCCCAGGTCTATGTTAGCTATGCCCACTTCCCATAGCTGTACTTCAACCACTTTCTTAGATATGCAGATTTCCAAGGACATCAACAATAACAGAATCACCACTGATCTATTCAGAAAACCAGCGAGGGTTAACTTATTACTCCATAGTAAAAGTCTACATCCTACAAAAACCAAGTATAATGTAGTGAAGTCCCAAGGCTATAGATTAGCTCGAATTACCACAGAGACGGAACCATTTTTGAGAAACCTGAACTTAGAGAATGATTTTCTAGTGAGAGGCTATGAAAGTCAGATGTTAAAAAATATCCTGGAACCCATTATAAAACTGTAAAGGACTGAAGCACCTTCACTCAACCTCCCCAGTAGAAAAATGTTAAGTAATCCCACAGAGAATAACAAATGCAAAAATAGCTGCATCCTGAAATACACTTTGGATTATCACAGTATCAAAAATATTATTGAAGAAAACTGGGACATTGTCACAGGAAACTCTTTTTTGATTAACATCTTAGGTGAAGCCCCATCATTTGTTTATAGGAAGGCCAGGAATATTAGAAGTTTTGTTGAATTTAAACCTAGACCATGTGAGAAAAGCACTAAAAGATGTGAAACTAATTCTACATTTTGTATATTTATACAGCATGGTGATAGTTTTTATTGCCATTATTTATAGAAGATCATTAAAACCAGTGCAGGGAGTGACTGTAACACTAAAAAAGTAATTTACAGGGCACAGTGCAATGAATGTGATGCCTTCAATGTGGGCAAGACTTAAATAAATTCAAGCGTAGGATTTCATGTCATCTGTCAGAAATCTGCTCTGGATCTAAAAATAATGCACTAGCCAAACACCTTTCTCTTCATAAAAGACACACAGGTTTTAAGTTCCAGATCCTGGATCGCAAAGACATGGATGATCTTGAAGGAGGCATCCCGAATATTCTGGAGAAACATGAACTCATGTGGCAATTAAAGCTGAACTCTTTTAGGAAGCCTGGACTAAACTACTACTGTTCAATTAAAAGTGCACTGGAACTTAGAAAATTGCCACATTGTTTACATGACTAATTGTATTTTATTTTATTCTACAAATTGGTTTTAAATACCATTTTAAATCAGTTGAAATTTAAGTGTATATTTTGTTTCCATCATCATACATACATTTTTCTTATTTTTATTTTTTTCTGGTTCTTTTTTCCACTTTATTCAAAATGATGTGTAATAACAATACTAACTAATTATACAATTATAAAGGTTTTTACGGTACTTGTACACAGACCTGAAGAAGTCTAGAAGGACGAAAGCAATCTTTGTTAACAATAGGTTATGAAAATAGAAATAGATTTTTACATGCAAAATGTATATATATATATATATATATATATATATATATATATATATATATTTTTTTTTTTTTTGATTGCCAAATGAACTAAAGTTGATATATTTCCAGCCATGTAGTATACTGCTGTCTTGGATAAAATCACAGACTTAACAATCTACTTACTAATTTGGTTAAATAAGAGGCACCACATCATTATAAAATTTATTTAAAGTACATAAGGGTTATATATTATTATGACAGTTACTAGGTAGGGCTGGACCAGCTACAATGTCACACTGATGGGGGAAGGGATGTGAATTTAACATGTGTACCAATAACACTTTGTTTTACAGCACAATAAACCACTCCCGTGCCTGATAAAAAGTATATATATATTTAGAAAGCTTTTGAGGAAATTATTACTCTATTTTTGTTTTACTTGGATTGCTTGTCTGTGTACTTAATAAAGGATTTTCGACTGGAAATTGACTGCCTGCCTTGCTTGAATTACTTTCGAATACTTAGTAATGCTGTACAATTATATATTTTCTATTATTACTTTTTGTTTTTTTTTGACTTAAGATGAGTTTACGTTCGCTACTTCTACTACTATTGTCTGATCTGATTAATATACAATGATTAACTAGAAATATATGGACTGAAAATCTTCCACATAGAGAAGTTTCTTACACTGTTTTAATTCTATATTTAATAACATACAGTGTATACAACTGAAAGTCAGGTTATTGTAAATATTGTATATAGTTGTTTAAAATGATATTTAAAAATATTATGTAAATGTTATTTTAATTGAAAATAAATGTTGTGAGGAACAAAATAGATATATATTCAAATATATATATATATATATATATATATATATATACAAAAAATATATATATATATATACATAAATATATATATATATATATATATATATATATATATATATATATATATATATATCTGCATGTATATACAAATATATATATATATATATATATATATATATATATATATATATTTATGGGTCTACTTCACATAACTGAACGCTCAAATGTTCGAAATTCATATGGCCGAGACCATATGATTGAACATGTGAATGTTCAAAATGTGAACTAGACCCATAAAAATTTAAAAAACACACATTAAACTGTGTATAGCAAGGGGGCTTCACCCCCCCTGCACCCCCCAAACACACCCCTACTTAAATATACCATCTCTGAGATCCTACTACAGCGAGAACAAGGGAAATCTCCCAGTCCGCGCTGTATGCGATTTCCTGTTCAGAATGTCAGTATTTCAAAACTTCGAACATATGGTCTGCGATCATAAAGGTGTCGAAGTTTTGAATTTCAGCATTCTGAAGGGGATCCATTTATATATATATATATATATATATATATATATATATATATATGAAACATTATATGACGTCTTGCTGTTGGTTTCTTGCTGTTACTTGCATTTACATGCAAGCATACCAAAGTATATTTAACTACTTATTTTGCTCAACTAGTCTTATTACTTTATTGTACTAAGTATGATAAATACACAGAGACAACTGCTTTTGTTAATATGCTTTCTATTACATTTTCCTTTTGGATCTACAAGCATGCAACACAGATGCTGTCAGCTCTCTATGGCAAATTCCCAAAGCTTGTTTACTGTTACACTCATATTTACACCAAAAGGTCTGATATTTTTTCTCAAAGTCTGATGTATAACAGTTCTTTCTTTGTATAACAGTTTTCCTTTGTTCCCTTGTCCTTGGTTCTTTGTAGTTTGATGATCCATGGAAACTCAGTCTTGCATTATCTGAAACGTGGTGTTCCAGCACTATCTGAAACTTGATGTTACATCTCTTTACTTCATTGATGTCCTTCCAGCTGCCATCTGCGCAGTTATTTTTACAGACTTTGTTTCTCAATAACATGCTCCTTCACATAGATGCCAGAATCTAAGCTATGCCAGCACACTTACAACTTCTTATTTTTCAGAATTTTATACTATTCCTAAATTAACTCTTTATATTTCTTATCATTCTTGCAGCTTTTTATTCAAACTAATAATTATGCTAGCAACAGTTACTATTATTCTTTCAGGTCCCCCTTATTTTTTTAAGGAACTGACTAAACGTCAGTTAAAGAAAAGATCGCATTTGATTTATCAGCATTGCTATTAACAGCATTTACCACTTTGCTCATATTTACAATCATAACTTGTTGAGTTATTGTAACTATTTGTAACCTGCAGCATATAAACTACTGTAAGTTGTCATTATTATTATGACCCCCAAAACTACTAACACTGGCTGTATTAACCAATTTAACAATTTGGTCCCAGATGATAATCATCTTGTGAATATGTCCCACTAATTATGGGCAGTGCCAGCTTCTGTTTTTGTCTTTTACTGTTAACACTGGGTTATTTGAAACCGCACATACAAACTGTGGTGCCACTTTAACAAACATTTTGAAATTTGAAGGCAATATTGTCTATTTACACAACATTTTGTTCAATTTATAAATGTAGACACATTAGTACTAAATTGTAATCTGTTTATCAAAAATACTCGTAATGACTTACTTCCATTGTGCTTGTAAATGTACAATCTGTGAGATATCTTGTTCTACTAGTTTTTATACCAAGCTCTTTTAAATCTGCATTTGGTATTTTTTAAAACTTGGAAAAGTAATATTGAAGTGCAATATTGTTTTATTTTTACCATTTGATTTGTATTAAGTACTGACCTGTTACCCAAAATGGTAAGTATTTTAACCCATGGTCCTTTTCTTTGTATTACTGTGTTGTTTATACAAATACACAGTGTATTGTTAGCAATCACACCCTTTCCTTCCCCTGTTGAGTTTATCCTTATTTTTGTGTTATTGTCTATACACTGTGACATTTTTGCATGATGTCTTCCTTTGTCCGAACTGATAGAAATCATCTTTTGTGCTATTGTTTACACACAGTGACATTTTTGAGATAATGTACAGCATCTAATAGAGATAGAGCTGTTTATTGAAATGTTTGTCAGACTTTGATTTTTGCTTTACTTTTATGTATGCCTGACCTTGTTCAGCTAACCATTTTGTTTTATTTGTGTTAAATGTTATCCTCCCAAACGTACATGCTGTATGCTTTTTACAACTGAAATTGTCTTGTGTTCTATTTTGTGTAGCATTTTTTAACTATGTTTTATTCATGAAATATTGTAATTCCCTCTGTTTTGATGTTCAGAATGATACAAATGAAATGCAGATGTCTGTGTTGAATGCTGTGTGCCTTGTCTCATAGCTGCATTTTTATCTATAGTCCTTGAAGCATGTTCCAGGCACTGAACATTCAGCTTGTCTCAAGCTGTACCACAATATATGTATGCTAGCAAACAGAAGTACATGTATTTAATTAACTATATTATTTCTACATATATTATAGCAACAGATGTGTATATGCATCTAACTAGCAAATAGATGTGCACATGCATTTATACATTTTTAAATATATCTATCACTGTATACATTCCTTCTGTTTTATTTTAAATACAACACTGTCTATATTAGTATGTACTTGTTAGTCAAGTTATATTGCTGTTAGCTAGAACCACATTGGGAAACAAAACCTTTAGTTTTGTTTTAATACAGCAAGTTAACACAGTTTTATATTGTGAACACAATGATGACAACCATTACTATTAGAACTGGATGAATCTGAATATGACTTTATACATTGATGTTCTATACAGTAATTTATTGACATTGCTTGAGGATTTTATTGCAAAGGCATCACATCACAAATGTCAAACTTTGACTTGTTACTCTATTTACATAGATAAAACATTTACTATATAATGTACAGAATACATTTGCTTGTACAGATTGTTTTTTGCATTTGTACATACATGGCTGTAATGTACACTCAGTCCAGTTTTCAACCATAACATTAAACTGAAGCCTGCTAATTACATTACTTGAAACATATTAACACTGTACTTTTAAGTCCCTTTTGCAGTACTGTTTACACAGTTAGTGTAAAACTGAAAGCATGCCCTTCCCCCTGTAGTATATATTATTTTATTGTAGTATTCTTTTAGTATATATTATTTTATTGTAGTATTCTTTTAGTACATATTATTTTATTGTAGTATTATTTTAGTATATATTATTTTATTATAGTATTCTTTTAGCATATATTATTTTATTGTAGTATTCTTTTAGTATATATTATTTTATTGTAGTATTCTTTTAGTATATATTATTTTATTGTAGCACTCTTTATGCTTGCCCTTTGGCTGTTACCTAGACTGTGACACTTTGGTCTTACACATTTGCTTATTTTTTTTGCCATTTTTAAAAACAGAAAATATTTTTATAAAGCTTTTCTGTTGCCTATACTGTCAAAGTTGTAGTAGGAATTGCGTTTACCCATTTTGAAAAGTGTTTACTGTTACTACTAGCTATTCATACCCTCCCTTTTTGTAAAGGGATCTGTATAATTTATTTTAACTGCATACCATAGCCCATGTGCTGACTGTACTCGGTGTAGTATTTACTTGCAAACAGATTATTAATGACATGTATGTACAATTGCGACGTCTTATTTTTGTAGACTTTTGTGCTTTTTGCATAATGCTGCACATGAATACTTAACAATAATGTTTTAGAAAAACATAAGCCATTTGGCCTGGCAACCAGTCTTGTTTCCTTGACCTTATAAATTTCAGTACCAGTAACATTTTATGTTATACAACATTCCTTATAACTACTAAATCCAGCCTGGAAAAGATGAGCTCACATTACTTACTTTTTTCCTTTCTGTGCATTTCAGATGCTTAACCCTTAACTCCTTTAGCACTTACTCGTACCTTCAGTCATTCGTTATATACTTGCAACTTGATATTAGAATGCAGTTATAAAACTCTTAGAATTATAATAAACATTCGTAATTTGCCTAACTATGCATAATACTGCTTTTGAATACTGTTTTTGCTTGAGTCTTTGCTATTTTTGATGCTACTATACAATTATAAAATACAGTAAGAAACAAAAGAGATAGTGGCTTAACTAACACATGCTTAAAACAGATATATTTACATGATTTATATTTGCTGTGGTCTGCTTTTTGCTGCACTTTAGGTGAAAAGAAAATGCATGCATGTCAGTCTTGTGACGTCATGTCTTTACTGCATTTAACTACCTTCATTTGATTTCAATATCCTAGAACTGTTTTGTTATTTGAAATGTTTTTAAAATCACTACTTAAGTGCCTTGTTTTAATTGAATGAAAGTTTGTGCTGTGTACACTTAACCATTTTCTAAATGTAGAATAGTAAGTTGTAAATTATTTCTTATCAGCGCAGTTAACTGCTGTTGCTTTAACTCTTTACTAACCAGATTATATTTGTCAGTATTCTGTTCTGCTGACTTTAAAGCTCTTATGCACTTCTGAAAAAGTGTTTGCATATGTTGTCTGAACTTTTTGAACTCTGACTGTGTCTTAAAAGTTTATTAAGTCTTTTTGTCAGTTCACCATGAACCTTGTCTCTGTTCTTATCTGTTTTGTAATGTGCAGTGGTTTTATGCCACTTTTGTCTAGCAAGATGTATAGAAGATTTTTTAAATAACTGACTTGACTGATACTGTAACTCTGAAATTAATGCATCTGGTTGTTTACCATTACTTTTATGACATTGCACACAGAAAGCAGTTTCATATGACTTGCAGAATAAATGTTTACTGTCATACAAATGATGTTGTTGTTTAAGATACCAGTCAAACGTAATGCATTTATATAAAGCATTGACATGAACATTAACTAATAAAGTACTGCATGTGCTACAGTTCTGTTTATACCAATCTTTAAATTTTGACAATACATATGCTGGACTATTATTACTGTCTACCTGAAAGGTAGTCTTACACTTTACAGTTCTTTTGTTTATGGCATCCATGCTGTAGAAGGAGAAACAAAAAGAAAATTACCAGTTTCTGTGTGGAAAGTGGCCAAGTCTTCTGTTGAGAAAATGCGGAAAGTTCCTTGTTGATTCTCCCAAATTGTGGTCAAACACAACTGGCAGATTCAGCTGTGTGAATGTACTGGACCTGTGGAACTTGCAGAGATGCACTGTTCTGCTACTGGATATTGTGCATAAGAAGGAGGAGGCAAATGTTTGCACTGGAATTGAATGTACTAACTGAATAAAATAAAAAAGAAGCTGTAGTTGTCACAATAAGAAACCATTTGGTCTGTCAACTGTGGCTCGCCATTGAAGAATTATATGACGTCTTCATGTTGGTTTCTTGCTGTTACTTGCATTTACATGCAAGCATACCAAAGTATACTTAACTACTTATTGTGATCAACTAGTCTTATTACTGTATTGTACTAAGTACAATAAATACACAGAGACAGCTGCTTTTGTTAATATGTTTTCTATTACATTTTCCTTTTGGATCTACACGCATGCAACACAGATGCTGTCAGCTCTCTATGGCAAATTCCCAAAGCTTGTTTACTGTTACACTCATAATTATGCCAAAAAGTCTGATATTTTTTTCTCAGAGTCTGATGTATAACAGTTCTTTATTTGTATAACAGTTTTCCTTTGTTCCCTTGTCCATGGTTCTTTGTAGTTTGATGATCCATGGAAACTCAGTCTTGATTATCTGAAACGTGGTGTTCCAGCACTATCTGAAACTTGATGTTACATCTCTTTACTTTGTTGATGTCCTTCCAGCTGCCATTTGCGCAGTTATTTTTACAGACTTTGTATCTCAATAACATGCTCCTTCACATGGATGCCAGAATCTAAGCTATGCCAGCACACTTACAACTTCTTATTTTTCAGCATTTTATACTATTCCTAAATTAACTCTTTATATTTCATATTATTCTTGCAGCTTTTTATTCAAGCTAGAAAAGACAGTGAACTATTATTATTTCAATATGTATATATATATATATATATATATATATATATATATATATATATAAATATAACAATGGTACAGGGGAGTTGGAAGATCTGTCACTTCAATAAAATTGCCCACAGATGGGACCATAAAGACTTAGAAGAACTGACTAGAAATGAGGCTGCATGCAAACTGAGCTGAAGCAACCTAACTAGACCCATAGGAAGGCTTATTGTGTGCTTTCCCAGCTGGTAGGTAGCCTCATACTAGACCCATAGGAAGGTTTCTTGTGTGCTTTCCCAGTTGGTAGGTAGCCTCATACTAGACCCATAGGAAGATTTCTTGTGTGCTTTCCCAGTTGGTAGGTAGCCTCATACTAGACCCATAGGAAGGCTTATTGTGTGCTTTCCCAGTTGGTAGGTAGCCTCATACTAGACCCATAGGAAGGTTTCTTGTGTGCTTTCCCAGTTGGTAGGTAGCCTCATACTAGACCCATAGGAAGGCTTATTGTGTTCTTTCCCAGTTGGTAGGTAGCCTCATATTTGTTTATTCCAGCTTATATTAAGCCTCACATTTGCACAGGGTATCACTCATTTATTCAGAGCTGCTCATCATCTGGCAACTGTACCAGAGTGACCGGGCGATTCTGCCAAATTCCAAAGCCATCCACTGCTGATAAACCAGAAATGAGTATTACTTAAGTTTTATTATTTATTTATTTGTTTTATTTGACATTTCCAAAGCCATCCACTGCTGATAAACTGCAAACAAGTATTACTTATAAGTTTCATTTGTACTTCACTGACTGTGCTTTATTTAATTACTGTATCATTGCTGATATTTTTGCTGCATTTCTGCATTTTAAAGCTGCACTGCTGTGTAAAATCTCTGGTTGTATTGCATACAAGATTCTGGGTTTCTGAATCTAAATGGTGTAGTTTCTTACACTTGGACACTATACCAGCCATCTTACATTAGGAGTATTTTCTTTCCTGCACTCTTGTGGAAGAAGTGTGTGGATCTAGGCCCATCTGAGTTGGAGATTGATTGTGGAAGGCTTATTGTGTGATTTTCTGATTAGTAGTTTTATATTTGTTTATTAAAGCTTATATTTAAGTCTTGTTTTTACACAGTGCTGCTCTCCATGTAGCAGTGGTTGTCAGTGCCCTTTACAGATGCAAAAGCATTGAAGACTATTTTTTTCCTGAAACAACTGTCAGTGAAATCCTTTCTAGCTTTCTGGTTCCCTAGGAGAAACTCAGGTGAGCAGCACTGCTTTATTGGTCAACCTTAGTCTACAAAAAGTATAGTTTCCACTTGTTGTCTCTGGGCTACCAGCATAATCCAGTCTAATCAAACCATTCCTTTTGATAATAAAACATACACTAAGAACCTGCTATCATGGATGGATAGGCAGTTTCTCATCATCTCTCTGGCCAGCCTGATGGACATGTGCATCCTGAGGCAATGTAGCAATTATCTCATGTATACTGACAGCCATTTACTCCTGAAACAAACTAATACTTTATGTGAGATGTAGTTACACTATGACAAAACTCACATGCAGACAAATCAAATGCCAAACAGGTTGTTAGCACACATACATCACTTCCCGGACTAAATAAAGAGATGGCACATAAACCCGCATATGCAGATGTTCTCACTAGTAACTTACCAAAAGCCCAAAGGACCCCAAAAATCTGCCTTCCAAAACCACATGCACACTCAACAAAACAAATAGCAACCACAACACATAATAACATACATATACCAGTGTCTCAACAAATAAGCCCATAAGGTGTAACACCACTAAACCCAATGTACTGGTTAGAGGTGACCCCCATAGCGAGACACATTGATGTCTCCCATACCAGAGTGGATAAGGAGACGGTTATGTTTAGCAACCTGTCAGGTGCCAGGAGCAGTCAAGTCACTCAAGTTCTCAAGTCACTCTACTGAAAGTGCCAATATGACTCCATTATAGTCCATGTGTGTGTGAATGACCTGAGATGTACCGCCCTGGACTATATGAAGAAAGACATGACTGAGCTCTCTGTTTATATGTCACAGGCAGGTATAAGGTCAACCACTAATCATAAGCAGCATTCTACCTTCTCCAAGGATGATGTCACAATAGTAATGTCTTTTGGCTTTTCCCGGTTAGTGGTCGCCACAGTGGAAGTCCAGTCCACTAATGATTGCCAGTGGGTTTTTACGGTGCCGAGTTGCCAGCCCGATGCCCAACCTTCAAGGAAGGCACACCCATTCACGCATGCACCTACCTGCATGTCTTTTACGTCACTTGTCCACGAGGAGGACATGCAGAATCCACACAGAAGGCACTCCAGCTGAGAATCGGAAGGGAGAACCTTTTGCTGTGAGGCGACAATGCTAACTGCTGCACCTCCATGGCTGACCGATGATGTCACAATGCAAACAAAAAATGATTGACTTTAACAATTGGCTTAGCTTCTGATATCAGTCCAAGGGTATCCAACATCTGTCAGCCTGGGAGGACATGGTCAACTAACTCTGGGCGGCATGATGCCAGGGAATCTTCTTGGGCGAGGTTTATATAGGCTCCAGGGCCTTTGGCCTAGTACACACCTATGAACCTATAATAGGCCATGCTGCTTTGCCAGAGATGGTCTGCACCTGTCTTCTCTAGACTTTTGGATATTGGCAAAGGCTTTAGCCTCTTCTACTGTGCCTTTTAAGACAGTGTCAAAATAACCAACATCCCAACATAACAGAATGTTCTCTAGATAAACTCAAGGTGCTGCTCCTAAGTGCTAGGAGTGTGGACAAGAAATTGTACTTCCTGGGAGCACTGCTTACCTTGCAAGATGCTGAAGTCTGTGCACAGTCACTGAGACATGGTACAAAGCAGTGGAAATCACCCTCGCCGTGCAGGCTACAATGACTTCCACATGTTCAGACCAGAAACTGAGCATGGAGGAACCAAAGGAGGAGGTGTATGTATCATCTTCATTAAGGACAAGTACACCTCAAAACTTGTCAAACAGTATGACTCTCAAGTTACTCCATGTCCAGTTAACCATAGGCAAAATTCCCTACTACATTATAGCTAGGTATAGGTTCCCCACCATAAAACAGGAAAAACATACCGAATACCTGGACTTACTTGAGTCACTTACCATATAGCCCAACACCTTACACATGGGTGATTTTAATTATCCTACCATCTACTGGGGAACATATACATGCCCACAAATATTCAGGCTCCGAGGTTCTTGGACTTTTTCTATGCAAATGCTCTGAAACAGCTAGTCAGCGCAACCACAAGGGGCTCAAATATCCTGGGACAAAGTACTATCTAACATGGTGGAATATTCTATCCCCCATGTGATGGCATACTTAAGATTGGACCATAAATCAGTCTATTTTGAAATAATTTTAAGGCCAGATTCCCCATCAAGTTCAAAAACGTTTAAGAATTTTTCCAGGACAAATTACCTCCTACTAAGTAATGGCATAAGAAATTTCAAAGCCCCCTGAATGTAGAAAACATGGACTTCTATGCAGAGATGTACACCAACATTCTATACAACCTTTTAAACAGTTGTATAGAATCGGCTGTATTGGACTGGATTAAAACCAGGTCTTGCCGGAAAAAAAACAAGCCAGCCTGGTGGACCTCAGATGTTACAACAAAGGAATGAAGCTAATATGCAAGAACAAGAGGAAAGGAACTGGCTCAGCAGAGGAAGAAAGTCCTCTCTAGTCTAACTATATGAATTAGAGACCTCACCAAATCCTCCAAACGATTCACAAAGTAAAAATACCTCCCTAGCTATGGAACATCTGAAGGTATTCTTTAACTATGTTTGAAATCTTAAGGGGAATGCTCAACAATGCGCTGAGCTGGTTATGGATGGCACCACCGATACTCAACTGAAGGAAATAGCCAAACTACTAGCTGAAACATTTGGATCAAACTTCACCCCCCTGTCCTCACTGGTCATACCCCCAAAGTATGGCTTCCACTATTCCTCAACCTATTATGAAAATGGGAGGTCATCCCTGTGCTCTCTAAGGCCAAAAACATGGCATTAATGGGACCAGACAACATCCCAGGTTGCCTTTTAAGAAACTTAAAACATGACCTAGTAGACCCATTTTGATCCCTATTTTACCACAGCCTGTGGAGTAGTTAAGTTCCAGCAGAATGGAGGACAGCAACAGTCATCCCTCTGCACACCCTGGGAATTATAGACCCATAAGCTTGACTAGTCTCATCTGGAAGGCCATGGAAAGAATCATTATGGACCTTATCAACAAGGACATAGGTAATCTCCAAACTCTGGACGAGCCCAGTTTGGCTTCATTAAGGGGAGATCACATCTGTTAAACCTGACTAACTTCTTTGAGAAGATCACCAAGGTCTTGTATGATGGAAAGGCTGTGCAAACCACCTACACTGACCTAGCCAAGGCATTTGATACAATTCCCTACTAAGGTATTATAGTGAAACTTTCCCAATTGGGAATTAACCTCTTCATAACCAGGTGGGTAGCTGACTTGCTCACTGACAGGACACATTTATTTACTTATTTATTGACATGTAATTACTGGGAAAGTCCAACTAGGTAGAAGCCCATTTTCAGTGGAGCCCCAGGGAGAAAAGCTCCAAATTATTACAAAACATTTTAAGAACAATAATTTTACAATCTTCAAAATAAAACAAAAATATCTGCAGTTTAAATAATCATAGCAAATTAGACATAATATAAAAAATGGGTTAAAAATCAATACAAGATATATGACAATCATTTAATATTCTGAGAAATTTTAGTTTGTAAAGAAAATAAAGGCAAGTCAGTCTAATAAATTTAGGAACTGCAATATGAAGTGAAGGGAAAACAGGCTTATGATATATTGAGATAGAAAGTCAGGGAAGAGAATTAGATAGCCGTAAGGAAGTAAGTGAAGAAGGAACAGTAAGGAGGTATAAGGAAAGAAAACATTGTTGCACTCATTCAGAGATATAGTTTAACCTGGTTTTGAGCAAGAACAGACAGATGTTTAGCTAGGAAGTCTTTCAGAGTGGTTTTGAACGATAGGAGGGAGGGTATAGACATGATGGCTACAGGTAATGAGTTTGAGGCCTTAGCAACCTTGAATGAGTACAGACAATGGCCATCAGATTTGCAAGGTTTGTAGACAGACAGGGGTGTTTGGTAACTGGATTGCAATGACCGACTGGGAACATACTTGTTTATATGTTAGTTGATGTGTCAGTTCTAACCAGTTTAGACTTTTCAGTGCTATACAGTGTTGAGTTCTGAAAAGGGTATGTCTTGCAAATCTAACAACTTTGCTATAGCATTCGTTAAGTTTTAATTTTTGAGAAGCCTGGAGGTTAGTAAGGATGGGAGCAACATAAAGAAGTGTGGGGAGGAGAAAAGTAGTGGCAAGCTTAGTTTTAGTTGTGTTGGTGAGAATGTTTTTGGATCTGTAAAGCTTCCTTAATTTCTAACTACTTTTTCTCAAGCAGTTTTGTATGTGCAGGTTGAATGCAAGATTATCGCCCACTATTAGAAAGGCTGTATTGTCAATAGAGAGGACTTTAAACATTGTGTTTTCATGAGAGGTATTTTGGGAAAATTTATTTTTATTTTATTTTGTTTGACATTTGTTAACCGGGTTGGTCCAAGTGAGCTAGAAACCCCTTTTCAGTGGAGACCCGAGGAGAAAAGCTCCAATGTATTTACACAAAATTGACACTAAGAGAATATATACAAAGTAATTAGTGTGCAATAGCACAACGAGGAAATTATACATGAGCAACAATAAGAGAATATATACAAAGTAATTAGAGTACAATAGCACAACAAGGAAGATATACACGAGCAACAATAACAGAATATATATACAAAGTAATTAGTATGCAATAGCAAAACGAGGAATATATACACGAGCAACAATAAGAGAATATATACAAAGTAACCAGTGTGCAATAGCACAATGAGGAATATATACACGAGCAACAATAACAGAATATATACAAAGTAATTAGTGTGCAATAGCACAGTGAGGAATATATACATGAGCAACAATAAGAGAATATATAAAAAGTAATTACTGAGCAATAGCACACCAAGGAATATATACACGAGCAACAATAAGAGAATATATACAAAGTAATTAGTGTGCAATAGCACAACGAGGAATATATACATGAGCAACAATAAGAGAATATATACAAAGTAATTAGTGTGCAATAGCACAACAAGGAATATATACACGATCAACAATAAGAGAATATATACAAAGTAACTAGTGTGCAATAGCACAGCGAGGAATATATACACAAGCAAAAATAACAGAATATATAGAAAGTAATTAGTGTGCAATAGCACAACGAGGAATATATACACAAGAAACAATAAGAGAAAATATATACAAAGTAATTAGTGTGCAATAGCCCAACGAGGAATATATACACGAGCAACAATAAGAGAATATATACAAAGTAATTAGTGTGCAAAAGCACAACGAGGAATATATACACGAGCAACAATAAGAGAATATATACAAAGTAATTAGTGTGCAATAGTACAATGAGGAATATGCCATGTCAAACCCAGATTTGATGAATATGCTTCACCTCAAAAAATCTAGATCCATCAGAGCCACAAGGGCGGGAGACTTAAACCTTGACACGGCTATTAATAGGACGTGCTGGAGGGATAGATTCATCACCCAAAGACTCCCTATGCTGTGGAACAAAATCCCGGTACATGTGAGGCAGAGCACCTCGCTGGCCTTGTTCAAGAGAAATCTTGACCAATGGATGGGAGATCACAGATATACCCCAGGAATAACCTCAGTGTCACTGCTCGACAAAGGCACAGCAAAATAATGGGTATAGTTCCCCATACTAAAGGGGTGGCGTAAGCCACAAAACGATGGGCTAGGCTTGTAAATGCCCTAAGGCAGATAGCCTAGTATGAACCTATGAACCTATGAACCTATATACACGAGCAACGATAAGAGAATATATACAAAGTAATTAGTGTGCAATAGCACAACTAGGAATATATACACGAGCAACAATAAGAGAATATATGCAAAGTAATTAGTGTGCAATAGCACAACTAGGAATATATACACGAGCAACAATAAGAGAATATATACAAAGTAATTAATGTGCAATAGCACAACAAGGAATAGATACATGAGTAACAATAAGAGAATATATACAAAGTAATTAGTGTGCAATAGCACAACGAGGAATATATACACGAGCAACAATAAGAGAATATATACAAAGTAATTAGTGTGCAATAGCACAACGAGGAGTATATACACGAGCAACAATAAGAGAATATATACAAAGTAATTACTGTGAAATAGCACAACGAGGAATATATACACGAGCAACAATAAGAGAATATATACAAAGTAATTAGTGTGCAATAGCACAGCAAGGAATATATACACGAGCAACAATAAGAGAATATATACAAAGTAATTAGTGTGCAATAGCACAACTAGGAATATATACACGAGCAACAATAAGAGAATATATACAAAGTAATTAGTGTGCAATAGCACAACTAGGAATATATACACAAGCAACAATAAGAGAATATATACAAAGTAATTAGTGTGCAATAGCACAACTAGGAATATATACACGAGCAACAATAAGAGAATATATACAAAGTAATCAGTGTGCAATAGCACAAAGAGGAATATATACACGAGCAACAATAACAGAATATATACAAAGTAATTAGTGTGCAATAGCACAACAAGGAAGATATACACGATCAACAATAAGAGAATATATACAAAGTAACTAGTGTGCAATAGCACAGCGAGGAATATATACACGAGCAAAAATAACAGAATATATAGAAAGTAATTAGTGTGCAATAGCACAACAAGGAATATATACACGAGAAACAATAAGAGAAAATATATACAAAGTAATTAGTGTGCAATAGCCCAACGAGGAATATATACACGAGCAACAATAAGAGAATATATACAAAGTAATTAGTGTGCAAACGCACAACGAGGAATATATACACGAGCAACAATAAGAGAATATATACAAAGTAATTAGTGTGCAATAGTACAATGAGGAATATATACACGAGCAACGATAAGAGAATATATACAAAGTAATTAGTGTGCAATAGCACAACTAGGAATATATACACGAGCAACAATAAGAGAATATATGCAAAGTAATTAGTGTGCAATAGCAAAACTAGGAATATATACACGAGCAACAATAAGAGAATATATACAAAGTAATTAATGTGCAATAGCACAACAAGGAATAGATACATGAGTAACAATAAGAGAATATATACAAAGTAATTAGTGTGCAATAGCAAAATGAGGAATATATACACGAGCAACAATAAGAGAATATATACAAAGTAATTAGTGTGCAATAGCACAACGAGGAGTATATACACGAGCAACAATAAGAGAATATATACAAAGTAATTACTGTGCAATAGCACAACGAGGAATATATAGACGAGCAACAATAAGAGAAAATATACAAAGTAATTAGTGTGCAATAGCACAGCAAGGAATATATACACGAGCAACAATAAGAGAATATATACAAAGTAATCAGTGTGCAATAGCACAATGAGGAATATATACTCGAGCAACAATATGAGAATATGTACAAAGCAATTAGTGTGCAATAGCACAACGAGGAATATATACACGAGCAACAATAAGAGAATATATACAAAGTAATTAGTGTGCAATAGCACAATGAGGAATATATACATGAGCAACAATAAGAGAATATATACAAAGTAATTAGTGTGCAATAGCACAACGAGGAATAGATACATGAGTAACAATAAGAGAATATATACAAAGTAATTAGTGTGCAATAGCACAACGAGGAATATATACACGAGCAACAATAAGAGAATATATACAAAGTAATTAGTGTGCAATAGCACAACGAGGAGTATATACACGAGCAACAATAAGAGAATATATACAAAGTAATTACTGTGCAATAGCACAACGAGGAATATATACACGAGCAACAATAAGAGAATATATACAAAGTAATTAGTGTGCAATAGCACAGCAAGGAATATATACACGAGCAACAATAAGAGAATATATACAAAGTAATTAGTGTGCAATAGCACAACTAGGAATATATACACGAGCAACAATAAGAGAATATATACAAAGTAATTAGTGTGCAATAGCACAACTAGGAATATATACACAAGCAACAATAAGAGAATATATACAAAGAAATAAGTGTGCAATAGCACAACTAGGAATATATACACGAGCAACAATAAGAGAATATATACAAAGTAATTAGTGTGCAATAGCACAATGAGGAATATATACACGAGTAACAATAAGAGAATATATACAAAGTAATCAGTGTGCAATAGCACAATGAGGAATATATACTCGAGCAACAATATGAGAATATGTACAAAGCAATTAGTGTGCAATAGCACAACGAGGAATATATACACGAGCAACAATAAGAGAATATATACAAAGTAATTAGTGTGCAATAGCACAATGAGGAATATATACATGAGCAACAATAAGAGAATATATACAAAGTAATTAGTGTGCAATAGCACAACAAGGAATATATACACGAGCAACAATAAGAGAATATATACAAAGTAATTAGTGTGCAATAGCATAACGAAAAATATATACACGAGCAACAATAAGAGAATATATACAAAGTAATTAGTGAGCAATAGCACAGCGAGGAATATATACATGAGCAAAAATAACAGAATATATAGAAAGTAATTAGTGTGCAATAGCACAACGAGGAATATATACACGAGAAACAATAAGAGAAAATATATACAAAGTAATTAGTGTGCAATAGCCCAACGAGGAATATATACACGAGCAACAATAAGAGAATATATACAAAGTAATTAGTGTGCAAAAGCACGAGGAATATATACACGAGCAACAATAAGAGAATATATACAAAGTAATTAGTGTGCAATAGTACAATGAGGAATATATACACGAGCAACGATAAGAGAATATATACAAAGTAATTAGTGTGCAATAGCACAACTAGGAATATATACACGAGCAACAATAAGAGAATATATGCAAAGTAATTAGTGTGCAATAGCACAACTAGGAATATATACACGAGCAACAATAAGAGAATATATACAAAGTAATTAATGTGCAATAGCACATCAAGGAATAGATACATGAGTAACAATAAGAGAATATATACAAAGTAATTAGTGTGCAATAGCACAACGAGGAATATATACACGAGCAACAATAAGAGAATATATACAAAGTAATTAGTGTGCAATAGCACAACGAGGAGTATATACACGAGCAACAATAAGAGATTATATACAAAGTAATTACTGTGCAATAGCACAACGAGGAATATATACACGAGCAACAATAAGAGAATATATACAAAGTAATTAGTGTGCAATAGCACAACTAGGAATATATACACGAGCAACAATAAGAGAATATATACAAAGTAATTAGTGTGCAATAGCACAACTAGGAATATATACACAAGCAACAATAAGAGAATATATACAAAGTAATTAGTGTGCAATAGCACAACTAGGAATATATACACGAGCAACAATAAGAGAATATATACAAAGTAATTAGTGTGCAATAGCACAATGAGGAATATATACACGAGTAACAATAAGAGAATATATACAAAGTAATCAGTGTGCAATAGCACAATGAGGAATATATACTCGACCAACAATATGAGAATATGTACAAAGCAATTAGTGTGCAATAGCACAACGAGGAATATATACACGAGCAACAATAAGAGAATATATACAAAGTAATTAGTGTGCAATAGCACAACGAAGAATATATACACGAGCAACAATAAGAGAATATATACAAAGTAATTAGTGTGCAATAGCACAACGAAGAATATGTACACAAGCAACAATAAGAGAATATATACAAAGTAATTATTGTGTAATAGCACAACAAGGAATATATACACGAGCAACAATAAGAGAATATATACAAAGTAATTAGTGTGCAATAGCACAACGAAGAATATATTCATGAGCAACAATAAGAGAATATATACAAAGTAATTACTGAGCAATAGCACACCAAGGAATATAGACACGGGCAACAATAAGAGAATATGTACAAAGTAATTAGTGAGCAATACCACAGTGAGGAATATATATACACGAACAACAATAAGAGAATATATACAAAGTAATTAGTGTGCAATAGCATAACTAGGAATATATACACGAGCAACAATAAGAGAATATATACAAAGTAATTAGTGAGCAATAGCACAGCGAGGAATATATACATAAGCAAAAATAACAGAATATATAGAAAGTAATTAGAGTGTAATAGCACAACGAGGAATATATACACGAGAAACAATAAGAGAAAATATATACAAAGTAATTAGTGTGCAATAGCACAGCAAGGAATATATACACGAGCAGCAATAAGAGAATAGATACAAAGTAATTAGTGTGCAATAGCACAACTAGGAATATATACACAAGCAACAATAAGAGAATATATACAAAGTAATTAGTGTGCAATAGCACAGCAAGGAATATATACACGAGCAGCAATAAGAGAATATATACAAAGTAATTAGTGTGCAATAGCACAACTAGGAATATATACACGCGCAACAGTAAGAGAATATATACAAAGTAATTAGTGTGCAATAGCACAACGAGGAATATATACATGAGTAACAATAAGAGAATATATACAAAGTAATCAGTGTGCAATAGCACAACGAGGAATATATACACGAGCAACAATATGAGAATATATACAAAGTAATTAGTGTGCATTAGCACAACGAGGAATATATACATGAGCAACAATAAGAGAATATATACAAAGTAATTAGTGTGCAATAGCACAATGAGGAATATATACACAAGCAACAATAAGAGAATATATACAAAGTAATTAGTGTGCAATAGCACAACTAGGAATTTATACACGAGCAACAATAAGAGAATATATACAAAGTAATTAGTGAGAAATAGCACAACGAGGAATATAGACACGAGCAACAATAAGAGAATATGTACAAAGTAATTAGTGGGCAACAGCACAACGAGGAATATGGACACGAGCAACAGTAAGAGAATATATACAAAGTAATTTGTGAGCAATAGCACAATGGGGAATATATACACGAGCAACAATAAAAGAATATATGCAAAGTAGTTAGTGTGCAATAGCACAAAGAGGAATATATACACAAGCAACAATAAGAGAATATATACAAAGTAGTGTGCAATAGCACAATGAGGAATATATACATGAGCAATAATAAGAGAATATGTACAAAGTAATTAGTGTGCAATAGCACAATGAAGAATATATACACGAGCAACAATAAAAGAATATATACAAAGTAATTAGTGTGCAATAGCACAACAAAGACTATATACACGAGCAACAATAAGAGAATATATACAAAGTAATTAGTGTGCAATAGCACAATGAAGAATATATACACAAGCAACAATAAGAGAATATATACAAAGTAATTAGTGTGCAACAGCACAGCGAGGAATATATACACGAGCAACAATAAGAGAATATATGCAAAGTAATTAGTGTGCAATAGCACAACAAGGAATATATACACGAGCAACAATAAGAGAATATATACAAAGTAACTAGTGTGCAATAGCACAAAGAAGAATATATACACGTGCAACAATAAGACAATATATACAAAGTAATTAGTGTGCAATAGCACAACGAAGAATATATACACGAGCAACAATAAGAGAATATATACAAAGTAACTAGTGTGCAATAGCACAAAGAAGAATATATACACAAGCAACAATAAGAGAATATATATACAAAGTAATTAGTGTGCAATAGCACAACAAAGAATATATACACGAGCAACAATAAGAGAATATATACAAAGTAATTAGTGTGCAATAGCACAAAGAGGAATATATACATGAGCAACAATAAGAGAATATATACAACGTAATTAGTGTGCAATAGCACAACGAGGAATATATACATGAGCAACAATAAGAGAATATATACAAAGTAATTAGTGTGGTATAGCACAACGAGGAATATATACATGGGGGGGGCGTGGCCAAGGATGAACACAGGATAGCAGCAGATGTCTTCAGCTCCACCAATTTCATTACATTGACAGGAATTAATTACTTAAAAAATTAATTTTTGAAGTAATTTTCTTTCTAAATATGTTTGTTTTATATAGTTCTTGAACTATATCTAAAAAAGAAAGGAAATCTTAATAATATTCCTGTCAGAAATTACTTTGGAAATTTTCCTGTCAGTTTATCAGTCTGAAATGAGTTCCAGTAAGACAAATTCTCAAGACTCCAGCATCAAGAAATAACTTCAGTCTCTGATAATTATAGTCCAGCAACTTACTGCTAAGATGGATAAAATGGATACTAAAATAGACACTTTCATAGAAAAACTACAAAACAAATAGACTTGTTACATATGGACCTGCAACAACAGAAGATCCAGATGACAGGCATAGAAGAAGCTGTGAATGACATGGAAAATAGAATACAAGAAGAGGAAATCAACATTGAGTTTCTGCTGAAACAAAATACACATTTACAAACAAAGCTGGATGACCTGGAAAATAGATCTAGGCAATAACATTAGGATTTTTGGACTGCCAGAAAATATTGAAGGTAACAATATTACTTCTTTTTTAACAACATGGCTCCTAAAACTTTAGATTTACCAGAAGCATTCTCTTTTGGTATCGAAGAGCACATAGATCTATAGCTAATACTAACTCTAACAAAAACTATCCTAGATCAGTTATAGTTAGATTTCTATCATCTTTTGATAAAGAGATGGTTCTTAAATCTGCTTGGGCTAAAGCTCCTGTTAAGATTAATGAAACAACTGTGCGTTTTGACAATGACTATTCTTCCATGGTATTAGCTAAAAGAAAAGTTTTTCTGCCACTAATAAGGGAGCTTAAAAGCACAGTTTAAAACATACCTTCTGTTTCCTGCCAAGCTTAAAATCTTCCTTCCTGATGGTCCTAAAATTTTCGATGACTTAGACTCTGCTTTACTGTTTATCAAAAAAATAAGATTTTGGAAAAAATAGAAGAAATGGAATGGGCTAGTCCTTCGTTAAAGAGACTGGCAACTGAAACTTCGTGGAAGACTTCAGAGAAGAAGAAGAGACTAAAAACAAATGATTTGTACTATGTTTTTTTCTCTCTCATCATTTTATTTTATTATTAATCCTTTTAAATATAGTTCCTGCATTTCCAAGAAGCAACAAATATTTTGAAAAAGATTTAATCAAAGTTATTCTCTGTGTGCAAAGAAATGTTTTGTTTCATAACTAGTCAAAATATCTGGAGATTTAATGGCAAGCTGTGATTTAACTTGTTTCTCTTTCTGAAGAGGAAAAATAAGGTCAGTAATTTGATACATTTTTTTCCTTTAAAAGTTTATATGTTCTTCAAATGCTATTCCTAATTATACTTTCTTGATTACACTGCTTATGCTTGTTTGTAAATAATCTGTCATGCTTTAACTAATAATAATTAGAACTAAATAATAGTAAATAATATGTTTTATTTTTAACTCTATTAATATAAACAGTTAGTAATATTCCATTGTATATACTTCTTATAGCTTTCTCTTACATTTTTTTATTTCTGCCTTACACCCTTTTACTTTCTACTCTCTTTTTCTTTTCTTTATTAATATATAGAAATACTTTTGATCATATAGACACAGTAAATAATAAGATTCGCATAGGAGTTGAGTCGGGACAACAATGTTGAGTTTTGTTACTTATTAATAATTTTGGGCTTGATTTCACTTACATAGAGTCTGTAATAACCTGTAGAATGCATTGTGAAGGTTTTGTCATGTTTAGATGCATTTACACTGCTAAATGAATGTTTGTCACTAGTTTTTAATAAGTTTCCCACCAAAATGTTAAGAGAGACAATCTGGGATGTGGGCTGTCTCATGCACAGTGTCCATGAGCTACTTCAAAAGCTTCAACTCTCAGAATTCTCACAGAGAAGCTGAAAGCAGCTGGTCTCACCTTTGACCTAAATATCACACTGACACATCACAGATACAGGAATAGCAGATTAATAATATGTGTTAAAACCTATGTCCCAAACATATACATTACTATAACTCATTTAATTCATCTGATTGACAAGCATAAATAATTTTATAACTCTATACTGGAAGAAATTGTCATATGATATATTTTAAAGCAGTAGTATAGCATGTTTGTAAAATCTGGTTACTAAAATGTGTTTGCTGTGCATTATTTTGTATAAAGCAGACAGATTTATTGAAGGGACAGCAATGTAAGATGGTGCTCAGTAAAGATACAACTCAGTGAGATCAGATATATATATATATATATATATATATATATATATATATATATATATATATATATATATATACATGTATGTATGTGTGTGTGTGTGTGTGTGTGTGTGTATGTGTGTGTGTGTTTGTGTGTATGTGTTTGTGTGTGTGTGTGTGTTTGTGTGTGTGTATATGTGTGTGTATATGTGTGTGTGTGTGTGTGTGTGTATGTGTGTGTATGTATGCATGTGTATATATATATATATATATATATATATATATGTATATGTGTATATGTGTGTGTATGTGTGTATGTATGTATATATATATATATATATATATATATATATATATATATATATGTGTGTGTGTATGTGTGTGTATGTAGATATGTATATAAATGTTTCTGAGAATCTGCTTAACTATGAAGTATGATTTATAACAATTTCTATGAATACAATATTTTATTCTACTGGCAATAATGAGTTTGAGTAAATGCTCATATACAAGCAATTCAAGGTTTTTTTTGGAAGCTGTTAACTGTATTTACATGACAGAAAATAGATGCATCCTAATATATGTAATGTCTGAATCATATTAGCCAAAGTTTTTGATTTAAATGAATGTTAGAACTTATTTTCTCTCCTCTTGATTTCTAACATCAAGATTATTTGAATGCTATTTGAATACAAGTGTTTTATATTACATGGATGTATATAGTAGTATGAACAGTTTTTTTAAAAAAAAAAAAAAAAAGGTTTATTTTAGTTTATATGATGCTGTTTTACCAAATGTGTAGTCTTGTCTTGCTAGATAATTGAACTGAAAACTGTTAACTTCAGTTAAATATAACTAGTATTAAATTGATAAGGTGGTAGCTGACGTACTGCTGCTTAGGGTAGGGGGTTATCTTGAGTGGTAAATATTACTCTAAGTTGGAGTTTATAACTCCAGGCTGGATGCAAGGTTTATTCCTTACATTATTTTCACTTGTTCATTGTTATTTGTATATAGTTTTGACATCCACAATATATTTTGTACATTCATTGTCACTACAAACAAAATTGAATCCTATACGAAATCCCATAAGAGATTCAATAAATACAGCTATATTTAAAGGTACACCTAAAGGAGGAGATGTAACATTACTTATCTTGTTATTTGTTATTTTGATCATAAGATTCTTAAGTTTTAAAAATGCCAAATGACATCTTTAAAAGGAATTTCTTTAAACATTAATGGATTGAATAATCCATGTAAAAGGGCAAGCCTAATAAGATACATTAATTTACATAAGGCCAACTTAGTCTTCCTACAAGAAACCCATCTCTTGAAAAAAGATATTGATAAACTAGCCACAAACAAATATACAGTATTGGTTAGTTCAGAGCACACTCAGAAAAAAGAGGAGTGGCTATTTTATGGAATAAAAGTATGCCCATTCCTAAAACCATTAAGTCTTATCAGGATGACAAAGGAATGTTTTGTATGGTTACAATACAAATTAATGGGAAGACTTACACTTTAATTAATGTATATTGGATACCTGGAATTGGTATTAATACAGTGAAACATCATCTTGATAAGATCATATCATTCTCTATAGGAGATATTATTTTAGCTGGTGACTTTAATTGTATACTACATGAAAGTGATACTACCACTATAGGAAAGAGAAGAATTACATCTAATGCAAAACATTTAAAGGATTTTGCTAATTCTTATCATTTGAATGATATTAATAATCAGATAGATTCAAAATCATTACCATACACCTTTTTCTAACAGATACAAAACTTATTCAAAAATAGATAGGGTCTTTATTTCTAACCAGATGGTAACAGATTTAATTAATTCCAAAATCATTTAATGTCCTATATCTGATCATAATTCAATTGTTTTGAATTCTTGATAAAAAATACTCATAATGTTCAGATCAAAAGGATACCAGCATACTTAACTCAACTAAAAGACTATAAAGAATATATACTTTCAGAAGTAAAACATTTTTTAGACATAAATAACACTCCTGAAGTCTCCATTGTTTATGTTTGGGATGCCTTAAAATCATATCTATATGGACAAAGTATCAGATGGTATAATAATAAAAGGAAATCTTGGGATAAGGAATTGTTAGATATTCAAAGTAAATTAGACTCTTATAAACATAATAATAAAGAAAATATAATGGACAAGAAAGTTATTGAAGAAATAAACAAACTAAATGAGAAATACAAAGAAATTTTAACTCATAAAGTTAAAATAACTTTAGAGAAATACAAGTTTTGTCTTATTCAATAAGCCCCAAATACTTACATAGACTTAAAAATAAAACAAAAGGTTGAATAAACAAAACCATATCAAAGAAATCTTTTCTCTAAGGAAAAGAAGAATGTTTCTAGTATACCAGAAATACTAGATGAATTTAGAAATCACTTTCACAAAATTAACCATAATAATATTAACATGGAACCTAAAGATAAAATAAAGGAGTTTATAACCACAAATATGAATAAAAAGCTTAATAAACAACAGATTAAACTATTGGACAAGAGTATTTCATATACAGAAGTTATTACACAAATAAATAAGCTTAAATCATACAAAGCACCGGGTAATGATGGTATTATACCAGAAATATATAAAATCCTTTCTAAAAATACATATTCATTAATACATAAGGTTTTTATTTTGGCCCAAACTGAGTTAATAACCTCCCATCTTGGCAATATACATTTATTTCACCAATTTTAAAACCTAATAAAGATCCAACTAGATGTTCTTCATATCGGCCCATCTCATTACTTAATGTTGATTATAAAATGTTTATGAATATCTTTGCTGATAGATTGAAGACAATCATTCCCAGCATTATAGATATAGATCAGACAGGCTTCATTGTAAATAGAAATACTTTTGATAATATAAGAAGAACTTTAACATTAATAGATTTTGCAAATAGGAAAAGAAAGATTTAACACTTATTAGTCTTGATATAAGTTCAGCGTTTGATTCAGTAAGTTGGGACTATCTGTTTACCTTAATGAAGTGCACAAACTTCTCGGATGCATTTGTAAATCTAATTGAACATTTATACAAAGGAACGTTGGCTTATATTAAGGTAGGAACATATGTTTCACAAAAATACCCATTCTTAAAGGTACAAAACAAGGATGTCCACTTTCTCCACTATTATTCACTTTAGTAATGGAGCCTTGGGCTAATTTGATCAGAAACAGTACTGACATAGAGGGTTTTGAAATAGATGAAAATACAACATCCAAAATTCAACTTTTTGCAGATGATGTTCTAATTACATCAGCAGGATCTAATTATTCTATACAGTCTCTATTTGATAACATGATGAATTTTAAAAGTATTTCTGGTTTAATATTCAATGAAGAAAAAACTAAAATACTACCTATATATACACAAAAACATATTCTCATTAGTGATTTTACTAAATATGTACCCAATTCAGGTCAGATAACTTATTTAGGTATAATACTATCTAAAGATATTAAATCTATTATATATAATAATTATAATACCTGTTTTCTTAATATACAAAATCTTTTAATACCTGGAATAATATGTTTTTACTATGGAGGAGAGACTTACAATTATTAAAATGATAATATTCCCCAAGATTTTATACTTAATACAATCAATAATACTTCCACCTACAAAAATAATTATCAAGAAACTGAACACACTAATGTTAAATTTCTTATGGGCACCTAATAGACCTAGGATTGCATTAAAGAAACATACTAATAGCTGGTCTCAAGGGGTATTTCTTTTCCAGACTTTAATTTATATACTATCTCTTCTATTGTAAAAGTTATTACTTTATTAATAGATCAGTCATATGTCACAAAATGGAAAGATTATTGGGAGCTAATTAGTATACACTCCATGAAAATCTCCTTAACACATAAAAATATGATTGTAAATAACTCCATGTTATGGTTACTAAAGGAATTTTGTACTTCACCTATTACACCTAAACATATGGTTTGTTACCCATTAAATATTATTATTAGTTATCGTAACTTTATATTCATGCACCCTAAGTATAGGGAATGGAATTTTATTGTATTTCCTATAATGTATACTCAAGGTATGCTTTTGTCATCTACTTCTGAAGGAACTCATTTAGCTATAGATAATGATCTAAAGTACTGGTATCAGTTGATATCTGATAATAAAGTTAAAAATCTAGATTTCTTAAAACAAGAATTTGATCTAAGAGAAACTTGCTGGTTAGAGGTTCAGACCTTTAGACAACATCTCATTAATAAAATAGATTTAATGTCTATAACTGTTAAAGAATCTATTCCAACACTGATTGATTACTTGATATTATATTTACAACATAAAGTTTCTGATAAAGGTAAACTTTCATACATACATAAAGTTATCAGACAAGAAACTTTTTACAGTGTAGATTCATACTGGAATTATTTCACTTCTATTAATGGGGACCCACCAAATCAACAAGATAAACAATATATATTGGAATCTGCTTATAGAACTACGTCTTCCATTGTCTGGAGACTTTATACATGGAAATTTTTACATAGATCTTTTTATACACCTTTGATGATGAATAAAATAAATAATAAAGATAATCTATGTAAGAGATGTAATGTAGAAATTAATGCTGACTGGGCTCATATGTTTTATGACTGTATAAAATTGAAAGAATACTGGAAGTCAATTAATGAATTTTTGCAGGCTCTTTTTACAGATAATTTCATTATTTCTAAATCTCTTATATTATTCAACACACCTGTACCTCAAAGTGTTAAAAAGGTTAAGCTTCCCTTGTTATGGTCTATTCTAGCAGTGGCTAGGAAAATAATAACTAGAAATTGGATTTCAGATACACCTCCTTCGTTCAATGAATTTAAAAATGTTATGAATATAGTGTGTCATATGGAAATAAACACAATTAGGACTAGAACAAATAGAAAAACATCTTATTTTATTGTATGGCATAATTTACAAAATTTGTTAAAAAAATTTTAATTTCAATAGCATGGTATTTTAGTTTAATTAATTGATCTGATTGTAGTGGATGTCTTTGTAAATACTTTAGTTGTTTTGTTTAATATTATAATAATACCTATTTTTAATTACTTGTATAAAATTGTTATGATATTTCTCTTATATGTTAAAACAATAAACCTGTTTTGAAAAAAAAAGGAATATATACATGAGCAACAATAAGAGAATATATACAATGTAATTAGTGTACAATAGCACAACAAGGAATATATACATGAGCAACAATAAGAGAATATATACAAAGTAGTTTGTATAGATAGAGGGTGGGAGGGTGGCCTAATGGTTAAAGTGTTTGCCTTATAAACACAAGGTACAGGGTTTGAATCTAACCGGGGATACTTGGCTAGGCTTAAAATGGCTTGCAAGGGCAGTTAGCCTAGTACTAATCTATGAATCTATAAATCTATGAATTAGTGTGCAATAGCACAAAGAAGAATATATACACGAGCAACAATAAGAGAATATATACAAAGTAATTAGTGTGCAATAGCACAACTAGGAACATATACACGAGCAACAATAAGAAAATATATACAAAGTAATTAGTGAGCAATAGCACAGCGAGGAATATATACATAAGCAAAAATAACAGAATATATAGAAAGTAATTAGAGTGTAATAGCACAACAAGGAATATATACACGAGAAACAATAAGAGAAAATATATACAAAGTAATTAGTGTGCAATAGCACAACGAGGAATATATACACGAGCAACAATAAGAGAATATATACAAAGTAATTAGTGTGCAATAGCACAGCAAGGAATATATACAGGAGCAACAATAAGAGAATATATACAAAGTAATCAGTGTGCAATAGCACAACGAGGAATATATACACGAGCAACAATAAGAGAATATATATAAAGTAATTAGTGTGCAATAGCACAGCAAGGAATATATACACGAGCAACAATAAGAGAATATATACAAAGTAATTAGTGTGCAATAGCACAACTAGGAATATATACACAAGCAACAATAAGAGAATATATACAAAGTAATTAGTGTGCAATAGCACAACTAGGAATATATACACGCGCAACAGTAAGAGAATATATACAAAGTAATTAGTGTGCAATAGCACAACGAGGAATATATGCACGAGTAACAATAAGAGAATATATACAAAGTAATCAGTGTGCAATAGCACAACGAGGAATATATGCACGAGCAACAATAAGAGAATATATACAAAGAAATTAGTGTGCAATAGCACAATGAGGAATATATACACGAGCAACAATAAGAGAATATATACAAAGTAATTAGTGTGCAATAGCACAACTAGGAATATATACACGAGCAACAATAAGAGAATATATACAAAGTAATTAGTGAGAAATAGCACAACGAGGAATATAGACACAAGCAACAATAAGAGAATATGTACAAAGTAATTAGTGGGCAATAGCACAACGAGGAATATGGACACGAGCAACAGTAAGAGAATATATACAAAGTAATTAGTGTGCAATAGCACAACGAGGAATATATACACGAGTAACAATAAGAGAATATATACAAAGTAATCAGTGTGCAATAGCACAACGAGGAATATATACACGAGCAACAATAAGAGAATATATACAAAGTAATTAGTGAGCAATAGCACAGCGAGGAATATATACATAAGCAAAAATAACAGAATATATAGAAAGTAATTAGAGTGTAATAGCACAACGAGGAATATATACACGAGAAACAATAAGAGAAAATATATACAAAGTAATTAGTGTGCAATAGCACAACGAGGAATATATACACGAGCAACAATAAGAGAATATATACAAAGTAATTAGTGTGCAATAGCACAGCAAGGAATATATACACGAGCAACAATAAGAGAATATATACAAAGTAATTAGTGTGCAATAGCACAACTAGGAATATATACACAAGCAACAATAAGAGAATATATACAAAGTAATTAGTGTGCAATAGCAAAACTAGGAATATATACACGCGCAACAGTAAGAGAATATATACAAAGTAATTAGTGTGCAATAGCACAACGAGGAATATATACACGAGTAACAATAAGAGAATATATACAAAGTAATCAGTGTGCAATAGCACAACGAGGAATATATACACGAGCAACAATAAGAGAATATATACAAAGTAATTAGTGTGCAATAGCACAATGAGGAATATATACACGAGCAACAATAAGAGAATATATACAAAGTAATTAGTGTGCAATAGCACAACTAGGAATATATACACGAGCAACAATAAGAGAATATATACAAAGTAATTAGTGAGAAATAGCACAACGAGGAATATAGACACGAGCATCAATAAGAGAATATGTACAAAGTAATTAGTGGACAATAGCACAACGAGGAATATGGACACGAGCAACAGTAAGAGAATATATACAAAGTAATTTGTGAGCAATAGCACAATGGGGAATATATACACGAGCAACAATAAGAGAATATATGCAAAGTAGTTAGTGTGCAATAGCACAACGAGGAATATATACACAAGCAACAATAAGAGAATATATACAAAGTAGTGTGCAATAGCACAATGAGGAATATATACATGAGCAATAATAAGAGAATATATACAAAGTAATTTGTGTGCAATAGCACAATGAGGAATATATACACGAGCAACAATAAAAGAATATATACAAAGTAATTAGTGTGCAATAGCACAACAAAGAATATATACACGAGCAACAATAAGAGAATATATACAAAGTAATTAGTGTGCAATAGCACAACGAAGAATATATACACAAGCAACAATAAGAGAATATATACAAAGTAATTAGTGTGCAACAGCACAGCGAGGAATATATACACGAGCAACAATAAGAGAATATATGCAAAGTAATTAGTGTGCAATAGCACAACGAGGAATATATACACGAGCAACAATAAGAGAATGTATACAAAGTAACTAGTGTGCAATAGCACAAAGAAGAATATATACACGAGCAACAATAAGAGAATATATACAAAGTAACTAGTGTGCAATAGCACAAAGAAGAATATATACACGAGCAACAATAAGAGAATATATACAAAGTAATTAGTGTGCAACAGCACAGCGAGGAATATATACACGAGCAACAATAAGAGAATATATGCAAAGTAATTAGTGTGCAATAGCACAACGAGGAATATATACATGAGCAACAATAAGAGAATATATACAACGTAATTAGTGTGCAATAGCACAATGAGGAATATATACATGAGCAATAATAAGAGAATATATACAAAGTAATTAGTGTACAATAGCACAACGAGGAATATATACATGAGCAACAATAAGAGAATATATACAATGTAATTAGTGTGCAATAGCACAACGAGGAATATATACATGAGCAACAATAAGAGAATATATACAAAGTAATTAGTGTGCAATAGCACAACGAGGAATATATACATGAGCAACAATAAGAGAATATATACAAAGTGATTAGTGTGCAATAGCACAACGAGGAATATATACACGAGCAACAATAAGAGAATATATACAAAGTAACTAGTGTGCAATAGCACAAAGAAGAATATATACACGAGCAACAATAAGAGAATATATACGAAGTAATTAGTGTGCAATAGCACAATGAAGAATATATACACGAGCAACAATAAGAGAATATATACAAAGTAACTAGTGTGCAATAGCACAAAGAAGAATATATACACGAGCAACAATAAGAGAATATATACAAAGTAATTAGTGTGCAATAGCACAACGAGGAATATATACATGAGCAACAGTTTTAATTGTTGAAAGTAAGTGACAAAACTGATTATGACAACAGTAATGTTTGTAATGCATCCTTAGTTTTTGATTACTACTAGAAGTATTAGTTTTGTCTTTTTTGGGTTGAGCATGAGTTGTGAATTAATGAAGGCATGTTTCAATGGCTGTTAAAGCTTCCTGAGTAATTTTTGGAGGCATCCCATCTTGTCAGATTTGCAAATGAGAGTGGAATCATATGCATATTTATTGCATTAGGGTGGCTTTTTGTGTGGAAGTATAGAGGGTGTTGGTGAAAGTGTTGGGGACCAATGATAGAACTTTGTAGTACAACAGTGGTGACTGGGACGTAAGGAGAGCATTGAGTGTCATTTTGCTGACTGATACCTTTTGGGCAGGTAATTTTTGAACCACAGAAGAGTGGGCTGAGAGAGACCTAGTGAGGACATTTGAAGTAGAATTTTGCTGTGACAAGCTCTGTCTAGGCTTTAGACAAGTCTAGAAATAAGGAAGAGATTAGTTTGCCATTACCTCTTGCTTTATTAACAGTATATAAGTTAGAAGGGCAGTGCTCGTACAATGGGAATGACAGAAGCCATGTTGTGCAGGGATAGGAGTTCTTCCTGCAGGTGATACTCAAGCAATTCTCTTTGAATACGTTTTCCAGTATTTTGGTGATGGGAGATAAGATTGCTGTGGGTCTAAAGTTACTAATGTCTGTTGAATTTCCTACTTTGCAGAGGGATAATGTGTGACTTTTACCAGAGAGAGGGAATGTTGGATTCCTGGACTGACCTATTTATAAGGATTGAGACAAGACAGGCAATGCTATTGGCTGTTGTTTTTAGGTACTGACTTGGAAGGTCATCAGCTGAAGAAGGGCATGGTTTAATTTGTTTTAAGAGTAGTTTTATACAGGATGTGAGCACAGGTTTGAAGCTGAAGGTATATGTGGTGATATATGGCTGTTGGGCAGGCCTGGGAATAGACGTTGAGGATTTCTTGGTTACAGACTCTATATTGTCTATACTGTATACACACATACTGTCAAAGTGGTTGAATCCACCTCTATCAAAAGGCCAGCCACCAGTAGCATACCACAGGGTCCTGTGTTGGGCCCTTTAATATTTGGAATTTATTTCTCAGAAGCCCAGGCAAACATGAACAGCCTGTAGCTGACCAAGTTTGCTGACAACTGCAAATTGGGAGCAGTTATCGAGTCCCCGCTAACAATGTTAACATACTGCAGAAAGGATTAATGCAGACAAATGATTGGTGCCAAAGCTATAGTTTGAAGATTAATGCAAAAATGCATTATTATTCCCTTTGGGAAAGCAAACACTCCTGCTAATTATAATAGAGTCAGCATCCCACTAAGAGTAGACCCAGTAGTACGTTATCTGAGTACAGATGTTGATAGCAATCTAAACTTTAACATCCACATGTCCAGAGTGGTGAGTAAGTCTTTCTTTGTGGCATGTCTCTTAAGTAAAAGCATGAGATCTAGATCTAAGGATGTTATAATTCCATTATACTCGGCCCTCATCAGACCAATAATTGAGTACAATGTTCCCTTTTGCATGTACCTCACCGGACACCTGCAACAACTGTAGACACCACAGAAGTTTCTCAGCAAGAAAATACAGGGTGCACAAAACAAGTGCTACACACAAAGACTGAAAGTCCTGTCACGGTATTCTGTTTCCTACAGCCTACTAAGGGGTGATCTACGCCCGGCTTTCAGGACAGTCTTTGACACAGCCGTGATGGGCATGCTACACATTCCTAAATCAAACTGCATGAGGGTCACACACTCCTTAACCTAGACTCTGACATGAACAAATCAAGCTGGAGAGATAGCTACAGCTCCCAGAGACTACTCCTTCTCTGAACAAGCTTCCAATTCATGTGAAACAGAGCCCATCCATAACACTCTTCAAACACAACCTGGATCAATGGATTAGTGACTGCAAAGTCACTCCTGGGATGGCTCCTATTTAGAGTAATGTAACACTGTGCACATTTAAGAAAATAACAGTAATTAGAAATACTAATTAATCTCTTAAACAGAAAAATTAATACAGATTATAATTAGACACATGTTTAAATCCACAGTAACAAGAAAAGGAACTTTGTACAAAATAGTCCCAACTTCTTGTAATAAAATTCCAAGTAAAATCTGAAAAAATGACTGTCAAAATTTTCAAAGCAAAATTGAAAGAATTTAATTTTCCTAAAAGAACACAAAAGCATGTTTCAAGGACAGTGGATAGAAGTACAACACACCTGATGCCTCTAAATCCTCCATCAGAAGGACACTGGATAGAAACACAGCACCCCCGATGCCTCTACATTCTGTATCAGAAGGACAGTGGATAGAAGCACAACACACCCGATGCCTCTAAATTCTCCATCAGAAGGTCTCTAGATATAAGCACAGCACACCCGATGCCTCTAAATCCTCCATCAGAAGGACTCTGGATTTAAGCACAGCACACCCGATGCCTCTAAATCCTCCATCAGAAGGACAGTGGTAGAAACACAGCACCCTCGATGCCTCTAAATCCTCCATCAGAAGGACAGTGGATAGAATCACAGCACCCCCAATGCCTCTAAATCCTCCATGAGAAGGACTCTGGGTAGAAGCACAGCACCCCCAATGCCTCTAAATCCTCCATGAGAAGGACAGTGGTAGAAACACAGCACCCCCAATGCCTCTAAATCCTCCATCAGAAGGACACTGGATAGAATCACAGCACCCCCAATGCCTCTATATCCTCCATCAGAAGGACTCTGGGTAGAAGCACAGCACCCCCAATGCCTCTAAATCCTCCATCAGAAGGACTCTGGGTAGAAACACAGCACCCCCAATGCCTCTAAATCCTCCTTCAGAAGGACAGTGGTAGAAACACAGCACCCCCAATGCCTCTAAATCCTCCATCAGAAGGACAATGGATAGAATCACAGCACCCCCAATGCCTCTAAATCCTCCATCAGAAGGACTCTGGGTAGAAACACAGCACCCCCAATACCTCTAAATCCTCCATCAGAAGGACAGTGGTAGAAACACAGCACCCCCAATGCCTCTAAATCCTCCATCAGAAGGACTCTGGGTAGAAACACAGCACCCCTAATGCCTCTAAATCCTCCATCAGAAGGACTCTGGATAGAAGCACAGCACACCCGATGCCCCTAAATTCTCCATAAGAAGGACTCTGGATAGAATCACAGCACCCCCGATGCCTCTAAATTCTCCATCAGCTAATAATTCACAACTTACACTCTGCAGAATTTTCGGTCTGTAAATATGTATGCAGGTAGTTAAAAAATATCCAAACAAGTACATTGATTTTCCTCTCAGTTTGTGCAGGAGTTTGGAACGAGAGAGTGTCGAATGGTTTAAAGAAGCGCAGAACGAGTACAGAGACTGTTTTCCTCTTTCCTGTTGTTATGTATGGGGATGAGGCACGACAATAACACAATGCCTCTGTACTGTGGCGGGTAGGAAGCCGTGCTCAAATGAGGAAAGCAGATTATTATTTTGAAGATGTTCCAGTAAATAAGAGAAGATACACATTTCAAAGACATTAAACAGTGTGAGAACTATGGCAGCTGCCTTGCAGTTTAATAACTCAGAAGATTTGTCTTCCTTATGTAAAGGTAGGATAACTTTTTTCCATATGAGTGGCACATACGATTCTCAAATTGAGCTGGTTATTAGTACGAATTCTTGACAGGCCAGTGCATCAGCTTCTGTTTAATGTACTTTGCAAGAAGACTGTCAGTTGCTAAAAAGTCTGGTTTTAATTTGTGAAGATGTTTTTGATAGTTGAGGTAGGGAGGTTTGAATCTAGCTGACTGATGTGGACAGGATGGGGTGTGTGCAGACAGATTATGGAGAAGAGAAGAGGCAGTTATGTATGAAATGTGCATTAAATTTGCAGTCAGTATCTATGTTTCTCTCAGATGTCAGAGGAGTCATTTGTGTAGTTTTTCCTGAATGAAGGAGGTGTTTGCTTAGGATTGGTTAAAATTTCTGCAAGTTTAAGAGGTATTTTTTTCTACTCTGACTGCATTAGAACTTCAGCTTGGTTCTGTAGTTTATGGTAGTGTTCATAGTTTGATTAAGCTTTATCTAAATATATATAAAATAATTAAGAACTATACATTTCATATCACAGCTAACTCTTCAGATTATGCTCTCCAAGTGAGCAGTTCCACTTTAAATACAATATAAGAAAAACATGATTTAATAGCCTCAAAAAATCACCTTTATTTTGAAAATTATTCCCTTCAAAATTTCTGCTTAGATCATGTATCACTCCAACTGAAATTATTTACAAAAAGGAAGGTATTGGTCGTTGTAGGTCTAAATCTATAATCAAAGCGAATCAGCAGCTTAGGTTTAGGATTTCAAACTTCTACAGCCTTTTTGGGAAAAACTTTCTGGCATTCCTTGTAAGCATTGTAGTCTGATAAATTTATATTACTTAAACTTTTGCTGTTTAATGTCCCATTTCTGGGATGAGATCCCATTTCTCAATTTCCACTTTTCTGGAGTTTACTAACAATAGCCAGGAAAATATCTACAAAGAACTGGAAAAATTAGGTGACTCCTTTATTTACAGAATTTGTAAACACTGTTACTGCTGTGTGTCAGGAGGAAATGCTTGCTGTTAAGAGGAAAACAAGCAAAACATGTGCACAACATAATTCCAAGTTAAAAATGAACATCAAATGAACATCCACGGCACCCTGGATACCAAAACAAAACCACCAATAGGTCCAAGCAGTAAAAGTTTATTAAGAACAATACCACATAAACGCACTTACACATTTTTGTCTCAGACTTCCTCAGATGTGGACTGACAGACTAGCAAATCTCTTCATTTTATACATATCCTCTTATTACATTTTATCCCCATGTCTGGAACATCCCCTCCAGTTGTCTGGCCTGTCTCCACAATGTTTGTTGTAAGAGGTATTTCCAACTACCCTTTGTGATACTGTTTGTCACACACTCACATAAAGTCCTGCTCACAGTGAGGGAGGACTGTAATCATTCATATTTTACTGTTATAATCAATGAAATCAAGTCACATGACAGCCCATTAATCGAGGTAGCATATATAGACAAACAATTAAACAAATAATAAACCGCACAGCAACAACCACACAATGGTCAAAGGTATATACAGCCGCACCTAACAGGACTGCTTATAAAAGGAAAATAGCATTTGAAGTCAACAAAACAGAAAAGAAAACAAACATACAAAATGATTATTAGCATGCACTTATGCTGAAGGTTCCAGCCCTATAACCTCCAATGTGGTGGCTTCAGCATCACACTCTCTTACACATATACAGTAACCCCATGATCAACTAATTGCCATGAAAGGACAGGGACCCACGGAAAACAAAACCTGCCCCTCTGTGGAAGCTGACTGAAGTAGCAGCCGATCAAAAGTGAAAACTTCATGGTCTTCTAAATGACTTGTTGTCATTAACAGCAGTCAATGACACTAAATACTTTATGTTTGGTTTTGTGTGTGTGTGTGTGTGTGTGTGTGTGTGTGTGTGTGTGTGTGTGTATCTGCCTTTCATATACAACAATATATATTATATATATATATCTATATATATATATATATATATATATATATATATATATATATATATATATATATATATATATATATATATGGATTCACTTCAATTCACTGAACTTTCAATTCACTGACTTTCATTTCACTGACACCATTTCACTGAAATTCATTTCACTGAAACTTCATTTCACTGAAAGTTCATTTCACTGACAAGTATTATTACAAAGTAAATGGAATATGTCCCTTTCCCCACTGTAGTGCGAGCCTGGAGTTAGAATATATAGTTAAGAGGGTTTTGGGGGCAGAGCCCCCCACTTACTTTTCTTTTACTAAGCAATATTATATCAAAACATAAGAATATCATATGAAATGAAGTGGGGGGCTGCACCCCCCACACCCCCCTAACTATATATTCTAACTCCAGGGTCGCACTACAGTGGGGAAGGGGGAATATTCCATTTTGTTGCTAATTATAGTTGTCAGTGAAATGAACTTTCAGTGAAATGAAGTTTCAGTGGAATGAATTTCAGTGAAATGGTGTCAGTGAAATGAAAGTCAGTGAACTGAAAGTTCAGTGAATTGAAGTGAACCCATATATATATATATATATATATATATATATATATATATGGGTCTACTTCAACGACCGAAAGACCACATTATCGACATTTAAAACACTGAGTCCTAAACAACAAAACCACACAACACCGAAATGTCAAAAATCCAACTGCCACAGCATCAACACACACACGCACATACAAGTATCCCATACACAGCGCAATAACATACTACCACAAAACACTCCAAACGCCCTCAGTAATCACAAAAACACTCCCCACAACCTCCTCTAAACCATTTACTCTCATTTGTCTCAAACTAAACTAAAATAAAAACCTTACCTACTACATTCTCACACAAACAACGCAAACTAAAATACAGCTACAACTTCAAAACAGCTACTTAAACCGGAAGACCCTACACCACCATGATTAACCAAATTAACATACCCCAAACGTCCAAACTAACAAAAGCACATACACAACACCTACCACAAACAAATAAAATTACACTAAGTACAGTTAATCCATTCCAAGTTTTGGGGGGGGGGGCTGTGCCCCCCTGCTAATTATATATACAATCTCCAAGATCGCACTACAGTGAAGAAAGAGCATATTTTCTGAAACTTACTATAGCATCATCTGACTGTGAACTCCTAACCTGCTGTTTGTACTGACAAGGAAGACTTCCACACACGCGCTGTTCCACTGCTGCATGGAGGTGAAGTGACGATCAAATGGCTCATCGCTCATGTGAAACTTTGGTGTTCTGTACATTCATTCATGTGGGCTCGGTATTTTGACTGACGGTAGTGTGGTCTTTCGGTCTACTGAAGAGGACCCATATATATATATATATATATATATATATATATATATATATATATATATATATATATATATATATATATATATATATATATATATACATATATATACATATATTATTAGCATTAGTTTAAGGGTGTGCACACTTATGCAACCAGCTTATTGTATGTTTTTTATTTTTTATATTTTTCTCCTAACAGATTTGTTTGTTTTTTAATTGAATTGCACAGGTTATAGGTCACATTAAAGGTGGGAAAAGTTTTGAAATTATTTATTGTGGTCTCTTTTTTTTATATCACAAAAACCTGGCAATTTAACAGGGGTGTGTACATTTTTTATATACACTGTGTATGTATATATATATATATATATGCAAAAAACATATATACATGCATATATATGGTTTACATCCAATTGGTCGTGCGACCGAAGGTCGATCCGGCGGAATTCTGAACCGAATTGTCAAATCTCGGACTCGCAAATGCTCATAATTTGAAAGTCCCAATTGCACACCCGCTGTAACAAGCACTACCATGGGTCGAGAGGGGGGTATAGTAGCCTGGCCGGCATTCGGTAATCTTGGGTTCGACGACCACAGCTTTGACATTCTGCGGTCCTGGCGTTCTGCTTTTGGCATTTTCGCATTTGGTCATTGGCTGTACTCACAAATGCATGTACACCCCTATATATATATATATATATATATATATATATATAAATATATATATATATATATATATATATATATATATATATACACACACACACACACACACACACACACACATATACATATATATGCATACACGTGTATATATGCACATATGTGTGTGGCAATTGAATGAATGTAATTTTCCTGAAAACAAACTATTGAAAGAAAAATGCCAACTAGCAAACATAAATGAAACTAAAAGAATTGCTATTCAACAACAATTTAAGTGCTGTAGTTACTGTAAGGGTTAGGGAGAGGCTTGGTGTAAGTTTCACCCCCCCCCCCCCGCACCACCTTCACTTATGTACCTTTGCCCTAACCTTAGCACAAACCATTAACTCTTTGTAACCCTGACAGTAACTATAATACTTAATCCTAATCCTGACTCATATGCACAATCACATGCAGAATTCCAAAATGTTGTTTTCTCTGTCAAATCAACAATTCTGACACAAATGCAATTTGTAGGCTTGATACCTCAGAAGTGACATTTAGAAGTCCCACATTCAGACATGTTTTACTGACAGCTCATTTTGTTGAATCACAGTTAGTTGCAAACAGCATACAGAGGGAATTAGCTTAGAACTGTTTCTGAAGGTGAGGGCACCCCATCACTCCATGAGTGCAGCAGACCCTTACTTAAACTTATTAACTTCATGGCTGCACAACCACAACTAACTGAGAAAAGACAACACCCATGAATCACACCTACTGGACAAAGAGAAATGACCGAAAGTAACACTGATAGCCACCATTGCAACGGGCCAGGTGAACATTTTCATACATTTTCACATATTTCTACTTTTCTTTTATAATACTATGCAAACTAAACTGTATTCTATGAAATGAGACTTTAATACATTTTCTTCAGTGTTTTGTGATTCAACCAAATGTGCTTTCAAACAAACAAAAGGGACATAAACACATGGGTTTATATTACTTCATCAAGTTTTCAGCAACTCAAAATTCATATGGTTAAGACTATATCATCAAGTTTCCGAAAACTCAAAAAAAAAAAAAAAAAAAAAAAAAAATATATATATATATATATATACATATAAAACATATATATATATATATATATATATATATATATATATATATATATAAACCACAATTCTACATTTTGCAGGGGAGCAAGCCCCCCTGCACCCCCCTACTCCATGCAAATTATACATACCAACTCTAAGATTGCACTACGTGAGAAAAAGACTAAATCCCTTGATCCGCACTGTGTCTCAGTCTACATAGAACTGCTTTAAAGATTCTTTTTTAATATTCCAAGTGTTTGGAAACTCAATGATATAGTCTTGACAATATGAATTTTGAGTTTCCAAAAACCCAGTGAAGTAATATAAACCCATATGTATATATACATTTAGATAGATATGTGTATATATAGACAGACATATAAGTACAGGTAATGTATACACACACACACACACACACACACACACACACACACATGTGACTGTGTGTCTGTGTACACATAGACACATAACATGCACTTATGCAGAATACATGCATTTTTGCGTTTTTGTAAAAGTCTTTGGTTTTTCACTTGTCTGACAGCTCATCTTCAGGGAAAACAACTAAGAGACTTAACATCTGCAGATTTAATAAGTCTGCCTGAAGCATTCCAGTTTTTGGAAATGGTCAGAATCCTGCTGGGAGGTCAGTTTACACCACATTTCCTTTCTACAGTTTGACCCTGGCAGACAGAAGCGAATGTCAGCTACACTTCAAACAGAGAATCCCCTTCAGCAATGGAAGGATTAATGACTGAGTTCTGAGACCAAAGGGTCAGTGCCATCTGTAATACTCAAATAGTTTGAGCTAGATTTTATATAATTTCTTGAGTAAATTACTTTGACAAAACAATGATAGATAATAGCACATTCATGTTATTGTATTTTCCTTTAGTCTCAGCAGGTTGTTTAATGTCACAGTGAAAAAAATGTGTTCTTCCTACACATTTCTGTCCCAAACAGTTTTTATTACAGTCCATGACTCTACTCTACATTTTGTGGTCTGCAATATATATCTGTTTCAGTTCTGTTAGAAAAACAGTCCAGTTTTTACATAGGTTCATAGGCTTATATGTGCTTATTAGGCCTCATAGGAGATTCTTAGACTAACGGCTTAAGATCCCTTACAAGCTTAGTCAGTATAACCCAGTTTTACCCAATATATAGCCCCAAGGGGAAAGAGGTTGGCATGAATCTATGCCTGTGCCTGAGTATCTGAGACTGCTCCTGTTCATAACCTGCATAGGCACTACTCCAGCTGTGAATTTCCAATTCTCCATCCATTGATCCAAACTGCTTTTGAAGATGACCAGGGAAGGGCTCTGCTTGATGTGAATACTAAGCCTGTTCCAAAGAAGGAGCCATCTCTGAGATGCATATCTGTTCTCCAGCATGTTATGTTTGAGTTGTTGATTTAAGTTTCCATCCTTAGATCAAATAACCCACACGGTGCTTTACTTGCTGATGTGTGATAGCTCCATCAGGTTGGATATTGGAGTTCCTTATAGGTCACACATACGTGACCACTCAATAGTCTGTAGGAGGCAAAAAGGTTTTTGTTATGGGTGGGAGTTTGGTGCAATGGCTAAGGTGTTTACCTTACAGACACAAGTTACATGGTTTGATTCTCACATGGGGTAACCGGCTAGGCTTAAAATGGCCCACAAGGGCAGTTAGCATGGTACTAACCTAAAGAATAGGGCTTTTAGTCTATCTGCAAAGGACATGTTGTTTACACCCAGTATTTTCTTTGTGAGGAAACTCTGATGTCACTCCAGCTGCTAAGTGCCTCATCAAGTACATGTCAAATGGTGCACTGTACTAGATTATTGGTCTAATGATGACCGAGCACAGTGGGGGCTATAATTTCCTTAGATCTAGATGCCATACGTTTACTCAGAAGTTGTGCCATGTAGAAGGACTTCCTCACCACTGTGGACACATGGCAACCAAATTGCAAGCTACTATCGATCTTTGTATCTAGATCTCTCAACTCTGAGTCTACTCTAAAGGGTGTGCTATTGATGTTGTAATTTGCAGGGGTGTTTTGTCTTCCCAAAGGGAATGCTAATATATTTTTTTGCATTTAGTTTTAGGCCATGGTTCTGGCACCAATTATTTGCCTGATCTAGACCCTCCTGAAGGATATCTACATCACTGGAGGATTCAGTAATTGCCCCTAGTTTACAGTCATCAGCAAACTTTGTCATCTAGAGGCCTTCCACATTAGCCTTGACTTCAGAAAAGTACATTCTCAACAGGAATGGTCCCAGTACTGAGCCCAGTGACACACCACTAGTAAATGGCCTCTTGCTGTATCTGGAGTCACTAACTTTAACCATGTGTCCTGTCCATGACCTAATGAGCTCTGGTGACATAAGGATTTATGCACAGTCTTGTGAGTTTGTTTATAATACCTGAGTGGGGAATTGTTTCAAATGCCTTGGCCAGATCGAGGTAGGCTGTATGTACTGGTTTTTCGTCACCCATCGGCTTAGTGACTTTCTCAAAGAAATCTATCAGATTCAGTAGGCATGATCTACATTTGACACACTCACACACACACCAGGCTAGTTGGCCAACACAATGTGTCTGAAATTCTCCAAGTGCAACTAACACTAGGTAAGACTGCAATCCAAATTGTAGCTTGCTACAGATCCCCCACCATACCCCAAGATTCTCACTACACCTTTCTAAACATACTGGAAAATATTAAGATAGAACCAAACACCCTAATACTGGGTGATTTTAACTACCCTGCCATTAAAAGGGAAAACTACTCATGTCCCAACACCTTTGCGCAACGGTTCTTGGAATTCATAAATTCCAACGCCCTGGATCAACTAATCCATAGTCCCACCAGGGGCTCCAATATCCTAGGCCTGGTCATTACCAACATGGGAAATCAATGCTCCATACCTATGGTCACCCCCTCGTTAGTCAGGTCTGACCATAAGCTAATCACCCTTAACATCCACATCCTACCCCCACCCCCCAGTAAAGAAACCACCATAAAAAACTTCTCCAAAGCCAACTTAATGCTACTCAAGTCAGAAGTGACAAACTTCATGACACCCATGCAGATGGGAACTGAAAGTTCAACTGCTGAATCCTACACTAAGGCACTGTATGAGCACATCCACTCATGCATGAATCGTGCCATCCCAAACAGAACCAAAATGCTCTCATCCAAAAAAAGGAAGCCAATCCGGTGGTCCCCTGCCATAAACAAACTTTACAACAAAAGGAAGAAACTTTTGCAGAAAAGAGGAAAATCCCAGGATGCAAAAACTCCCTTACTAGCCTCAGTAAGAAACTGAGATGCCTCATAAAATCCTCCAAAGCTAGTTACGAAAATAAAATTGCCAAAGATTCCAAAGACAACCACAAAGCATTCTATAACTATGTCAAGAATCTAAATGGCAATGCTCAGATCTGCTCTGAGCTAAAACAGAATGGCATTAAATATACTGATCTGAAGGATATTGCCAATATCCTGGCAGATCGATTCAGTGCCAACTTCACCCCCCTCTCACCCCCTAAATGGCCCATCTCAATACCGGAAGATTGCTAAATTCCAGTAATAACGGCCACACAGGTACAAAACGCATTCTCTAAAGCCAAGAATACAGCATCCATGGGACCAGATGACATCCCAGGCTGTGTACTACATGAACTACAATATGAACTGGCACCTCACCTAAGTGTCATGTTTAATCATAGCCTCACCTCAGGTTTCGTGCCCACTGAGTGGCACAGCGCTACAATTATCCCAATCCACAAGGGGGGATCCACCTTGGATCCCAGAAACTACTGTCCCATCAGTCTGACAAGCCTTATCTGCAAGGCCATGGAGCGCATTATCAGGGAACTTATAAACAAAGACATTGGCAACCTTCAAACACTGGACCCCACCCAGTTTGGGTTTGTGAAGGGCAGATCTTGTCTCCTGAACCTGACCGACTTCTTTGAATCAGTCTCCAGAGCCATGGACAAGGGTAAGGTGGTCCACACAGCCTATCTAGACCTTGCCAAGGCCTTTGACACCATCCCCCACTCTGGAATCATAGATAAACTTACTAAGTTGGGCATTAATCCCTATGTCACCCAATGGGTTGCTAAATGGCTTACTGATAGAACCCACACTGTAAAAGTAGCCGACTCCAAATCCAGCTTCAGACAAGTGACAAGTGGAGTACCTCAGGGTTCAGTCCTGGGGCCGCTCTTGTTTGGCATCTACTTCTCTGAAGTACAGGTCAACACTAAGGGACTCTGGCTAACAAAGTTTGCAGATGACTGCAAACTGGGAGCCATTATTGAATCCCCAAATGATGTGGATACTCTACAAAAGGGCCTTACAGAAACAGATGCTTGGTGCCAGAGCCATGGGCTCAAGCTCAATGCCAAGAAATGTATTGTTATCCCCTTTGGGAAAAAACATGTATCCATGAATTACCATATAGATGGCAGTACACTAAACTCAGAAAGTGTGATAAGAGACTTAGGGACACAGGTGGACAGTGGTCTCACCTTCGATAACCACATCACCACAACAGTCAGGAAATCCTTCTATGTGGCACACCTCATCACGAAGGGCTTTTCATCCAGAAAAAAGGAGGTCATTGTCCCACTGTACTCATCCCTCATTAGACCCATTATAGAATACAATGCCTCATTTGGTATGTACCTCTCAAGATATCTGCAACAACTGGAAAGGCCTCAGAAATACCTCACTAAAAGAATCACAGGCCTAAAGCAGATGCCTTACGCTGACTGCCTTAAAAAACTCCAGCTATACTCGGTCGCATATCGTCTACTCAGAGGCGATCTCTGCTTAACATACAAGGCCATGTCAAACCCAGAGCTGTTGGACATGCTATGCTTAAAGAAATCCCAATCCCTCAGAGCTACATGCTCCAGGGATCTAAACCTTGTCATCACAATAAACAAAACATGCTGGAGGGATAGGTTCCTGACCCAGAGACTCCCCAGACTCTGGAATAGATTGCCCATACATGTCAAGCAGAGTGCCTCTTTGGACCTCTTCAAGAGGAACCTTGACGATTGGATGGGAGAAAGGAAATTCACCCCAGGGATCACGTCAGTCACCCTGCTAGACAGGGGTCCAGGAAAGTAAATAATGTGGGAAGAAATAGCCAGGGAATTGTTATGGCTAGGCTTGTATAGGCCCTAGGGCTGATAGCCTAGTACCAACCTATGAACCAACCTATGAACACTGAAGTGCACACACACACTGAAGTGCACACACACACACACACACACACACACACACACACACACACACACACACACACACACACACACGCACACACGCACACACACACACACATATACAAGCAAGCATGCAAATTATTCATTCCCCACTTAACCCCTTAGTGCGACCACCAAGGCAGGCACACAGTTGTGCACACATAGTCACATACATACATATGCACACACACACACACACACACACACACACACACACACACACACACACACACACACACACCCACACACACACACACACACACGCACACACACACACACACACACACACCTTCATTCATATCCCTGCAGTCAGTCACACATCCACACACATACACAGTCAGCATCCTCCTCACAACCCCACATTTTCACTGAAGTTACCTCCACCTCAGCTGCTTGCACAGAAGTGAATAGACAACCTTTGCCTTTTGACAGCATTCCGTTTTTCCTCCAGCAATGAAAATTTATGCAGCTGAAAAAGTCACTGAATCACTGAGCTCCTGGCATTTTTAGGAGAGAGCCAATGCCTAACTACCATAATTCAGTCCTCCTGGTTTGCCAAATTAGCATTCAGTCTGCCACAAAGGCCACCCTCTGTATCCTGCTAGTAGGAACTCTGAATGGTAAAAAGGTATAATACTAAAAAAAGTTACTGTAAAGGGCAAAGCAGCCATATTAACATGTCATCCTCATGGAAAGGCTTTCCGAATCCCAGTCATAGTTATAACAGCAGTTATAATTTATGCAAGTAAACTATTTACATCACATTTAATTGCATTTAACTTCTGTCATCAGTGGACAAACACACACATACAAAGTTAGCAGGAAAGCAGTTATTAAACACTGCCAGTGTTCTGACCGTCTGACCGTGAGAAGAAATGGAAGGTTTGAACTCTCACAGATTGGACCCTGAGCCAGTCAGTACCTGTACATTATTTTCAGGTCTCTTATTCCAGTCATTTTCAGTTTGCTCATTTTGTTACTATAGGACGGGAGGTAACTTGATTAGCATTGACAATTCTGAGTGTGCAGATGCAAGATCTGAATATTCAAAGCAGACATTCTGCCAGAAAATGAGACAGTCTTTGGGTGTAACTATGTTACATAGGATGAATGAATAACAGCAGGGCAATTCATATTTAATTAATACACAGTAGTACAGAAATACAGTTGTTACTCTTGCACTTAAACATTATATCAGTTGCAGCTGCACATCTGAAAACCACATTTTGTGGAAATTAACTCATTACAGAACACAGCCAGAGGATGCTGGGAAGGCTTCCTACCACTATACCTCTCAACTGTACAGATTTTTGTGGAATGTCCAGATTTTTGCCTCATATATTCCGTCTGTTTCTCATAAAATTGTGGTTTTCTGGCAAATCTTGGAGGGTTAAAGTAAGAAAATAATGACAGGCATTTGAGTTTCAGACTTCACATTCCTCAGAAAATTCATGAGAATGCAAAACCTGTTATTCTATCAACTTTCTAAGTTTGTAAGAGCAGTATTTAAAAACTTTCCCCATTTTTGGGTCTTTGTCCCCCCATATTTTAAAGCTTTGTCCAAAGAGGTTGAGAGGTATTACCACATCCTAAATATATGTCAAACTAAAAAGATTTTTACATGAAACAAGATGGTCAAAAGCCAGTTATAATGAAAATTCAAGTTTTTCTACATCTGTCATGTAAGAAACTACACCCTCTTATGCCTACTACAATAAAATCAAATCAGGCAGTTATAAACTGTTAATGAAAAGTTTCCTCTTCCCAAAGGTTTGATCACCTCATCCTACATTTCCCTTTCGTTTAGCACTGAGCAAGTCACGTAACTAGGCAGTGTTCTTGGGCAGATGGAAAAGTCGCTAGCCTTTTCAGTAGCCTTCTGAACTGCTACGCTAAGCTGCCCAAAGGTCCCCAGAACTGCTTGCCTAGAAATTTCCTATGGATTTACAAACCTACAAAACTATAAACCACAACGGATGCACCTTAGAGACAATAAAGTGTCCTTTTCTTCAGTAACCTTGTCCAGTGAGTTATCTATCTGGTATTTCTTTCATAACCATGCCCTACAAACTGTAAGTTCACTAAATTAGAAAACCCTATACCGTGAAGGGCTGCTTCCATGTTATTTCGTCTGTGTTACTTCTCTTGTAGGATAACTAACTATACTGCACTTGCAGTCTGATATTATATCTAAGGCAATTGTGAACAGAAGGGGAAACAAGATACACCCTTGTTCACCTTGAATGTCTTTCACTTATAGTCAAGGATTCAATGGAAAAACAAAAAGTACAGAGACTGGATGTCATGCAGAGATCTCATGCCATTCTAGTTCCTCCCAGAAGACATTCCAGGAAATATGGTCATATGCATTCTGTAAGTTCGCAAAACATATGAATGGCGTAATAGCAAACCTATATGACCTCCATGTCAGTACATGGAAGAACAGTTACATAGATTACTGGTTGAATTATTTTCTTTGTAAAATATGTAGAATGAATGTCCATACTTCTGTTTTTCAAGGATGTAGATTTATGAGGGCTTCATGATATGATGTTAAATCTTTATGTTACTAGCTTTAATAATGCCTGTATTACTTAATATTTCTGAAGCCCCTTCGCACTGTCTGCCATCCATGGTACCCAGTTAATCCTGCTCTTCTTCGACAAAAGTGATGGAAAGAAAACTGGAACGACCTGGAATGGTGCCATTCTGTCAGTACGTTGAGGCTTTTCTCTGTACCCTCTTCAGCTACTCTCCCTACTCCACAATAGGCATGCAGTAACCATTAGCTCCAATCAGTAGAGTAAATAGCCTGGAATATATTCTGTGTTACTCCACAATAAGGAAATAACCCCTTCTATACACTTATTCTAGCTGTCAAGCTTCTGTCATTGTTTGCAAATAAAATAAACTGTAGTTTGGATCATGTGTGCAATCTAAACCAAGCAGGCTTCCTTCTGTCCTAAATTGTATAGTTACTTTATTTCTGTTTTGTGTCAGACAGCTTAACTGTCCTGTTATTTTCCTACAGCCTTCATTTTTTCCACAAGCCATAGATGTCCTGTTTTGCAAATTATTATCTCTCCTACAACTACTTCATAAGTAAGTACTAGGCTAGCTGCCCTTTCAGGTCATTTTAAGCCTAAACAATTTCCCAAAAATGAAAATCAAACCCTGTACCTTGCGTCTGTGAGGTAAATACCTTAACCATTATGCTAATCCCCAACACACCTCTTTTACTTTAACATGCTTGAATCTGTAACTGATTATTTTGAACTTTACAGTTTTAGGAGAATTTTGCACTCATTCAAGTACTTGTCGTTTACAAAGGGCAAAGACTAACATTTCACAGCATTTTACTGCTGGTTGTTTCAAGCATGCACCCAGTATGAGATGTGACTTTCGTACATATATTCTGGGTAACATTTAGCACACCTGCCCTGGCAGTAAAAGCTATTTTAAGCTGCTGCCTTTCACGTAGCCAGTAAGGATAATTTAATTTTGGTTGTAACAACCTCTGTGCTTGTAAAGCTTAGTATAACAACTCAATGGACCACTCTGCCTGAGACAATATTTTCCAAATTATCATTTGCCATATCCAAATAGCTAAAAGCTTACAAAGTTTCAACTCGGTTTAGAAAGAAATTTTCTTACTGAAGGCTGGCCTGGAAAATGATATTTCACTTGTTAAGTATTTAAATTATCTGTGCTCTGTGTAGCATTCCTAGTTGTTGCAAAATTCTTGGTGGGATTTATTGTCTGCTGTTAGTGATGTTCTTTTTCTAGTTAAACTTTATGTCAATTTATCCTCACCTAGTAAAAGTCTGCTTAGTTATTTTTATTTTTTTATTTTCCAAGTGTTTGGTTATAACAATGTATGGTTAAACACTTTGCTGTTTCATATTATTGATTAGTTACTCATTATAACTCAAATTGTAATAAAGAGTTTTAACAAAAATAAATAAATTTGGACACAGTCAGGTCTCCAAATAATAGTGTGAACAAAATTCATAGCGACTGAGCCAAAACTGAGTATACACATCTTGATAGTAATTCACAGAACCAGCTACTACTCAAAGGTGATGAGCACAAATCACTGTTTCATGATATCCAAATCATGCGACACAGTCTAATAAGTGTATAATATATTGCAAATCAGGGTCAGTGCAAGAAGTTCATGATTCATAATCATCAAATGCAAAATTGTACAATTATATATATATATCAGAGCTTAGAAGCAAAGTACACATCAAAATTTGTGAGACTGCAACTGACAAACTTTTGGGGCAGCAGCGGTGTTAAAACAGTCCCCTTTAATGTCCATGAGCAGTACTGGCCTCCATCTTACAGAGTCACATGATCACAGGTTGTATGATCAGAAATGGTATAGGTACAAGATAAGATACAACCAACTCAGAGAAAAACAACTGACAGATCAGTTTTGACCTGAGTGAGACATCATATGGAAACTGACACTTAATGAATGCATGGAATTTGTATACCAGTGGATAGCAAGGTATGTGTAGGTGTAGTTTAGCTTCATAGATCTTTCATGGCCAAAACCCTGGTCATTTCAAAGGTGTCAATCTACAAAATACTCAGGACAGTTCTCAACAGATTTCTGTCACATTTGTAAGAGCATATCTGTTTCCATAACACTACATGGGAGGGGGGGGGCTGGGGAGCTACTACCATACATAGCTTCTATGATGTCACTCCTCCTGAGAACTGAGTATTACAGATTCGACACGTGGCATTAATAGCCCCTCTAGGTGTCCACACACTGAGTTACATAAATAGGAAGGGCTATCATTATGTCAACTGCCAGGCAATGTGAAATGCACAAGGACTGATAACCAATGTGTTTGCACAGCACTCTGACAATGCCCATGATTCTCACACATAGTATCAAAATCATTTGCATCGCAGCTTCTTACACAGTGATTCTCCACAGGGCCAGTGAGTAAATAACTAACTACATGCAAAACACACACATGTTTACAGGTACAGGCACTGGGTATTGAATTCTTACCCCTTAATATGGCCTTGATGTGTTTCTGAGGATACACACTACTCCGGAGACCTCTGGTCAGTAACACCCATTAAGAATCCACAGAGCATGGCTGAAGTACAGTATGACACTGCCATTCACAAACTCGTAACATCATAGAGCAAAGGTTTGGTCAGCTGAAAGCTTGGTTATCCTGCTACGGCATGTCTAGGAGGCACCGCACTATAGCCTACCATTGCCTGCACTCTATACATCCCATGCTATATGCTATACAGTGTAATCATGAGGAAGCAGGTAGCTCATACTCTGCCATTGCCTGCACTCTATACGTCTCAGGCTATATGCTATACAGTGAGGAAGCAGGTAGCCCAGTTGTCACCCTCAGGAACTTTTTGACCTGCAAAACTAGGCCTTGTTACAGCCATCATAAGAACCTTGTACATATATAATGACAGCAATAATCATAGAGTGCAATCTGTTGCACCCCCCTCCCAGCAAACAGCAGTGTGGCAGCTCAAGCAAAGATGTAGTTTCTAGTCCACCTCTGTAGAACCTGAAAAGCAAATGATGGCAGTGCAGTATTATACTGAACAAAATACTGCAACCTGTGTCATTTAAAGGCTATACTGGAAAGTGAAAGGTCAAGTCATTGTATGCACCAGACATCTCCACTTACTTCACTCAGGAAGAGGGGTCTGGATGGAAAGACGATAAGTCAGCAAGCAAAGGAGAGTAGTATTTCTGAAATTGAATTTATCCTCACATCTTGCTGAGTACCTTCATAAGGTGGACCGTGTTTTTCACAAAGTCTCACCAAGATGACACTGATATATAGACTGTATTTATATAGCATATATGACGGACAGAAGTAGGTCAAAAATTAAAAAAAGATAGCTGGGTATACAAGACCTAGGATAAAAAAGTGCCTAATCCTAATGAGAAAAAGTATAGAATCCTCAAAAAACGGAAACATTCCTACAATGGGGCAAGGCCCAGGAGGAGGATCCCCCCCCCCCCATTGTAGAAGAAAGTAGGAGTCCACAAAAATCACAAAAACGATTATGCCAAAGAACAGCCATAATGATGATAGAGTGGACTATTAAGGATAAGAAACAAATTATGTATTGTTATGCAAAAAGCTCACAATTTCCACATACAAGATATACAAAAAGATTAAGAGAGAAATTAGAGGAAAGAAAAATACTTCCACCAAAAAACTATCAGAAGCCTGAAATAAAAATATGTTCATTAATTCAACTGATTTGAGAAAAACATTATATAGAGCAAGAAATTTTGATGTCTTTGGCAAAAGCAGCATCTGAGGAAGTGTATAAATATAAACAACAAAGCCTAGAGATTTTTGAAAAGTATAAAAAAGAAATATGGACATGGGAAAGAAAGATAGATTTGATATGGTGCAATATTTATGCAAAGGAGAAAGCCAAATTAATCAATAGAAAAAAGGTAGCCACAAAGATATTCTAAGAGAAATATAGTTAAAGGCATCCAGATATACAAAGATTCACAATAAAGAAAATAATCTCACAAACAGGGAATGCAGAAAAGAAGATCAATAAAGTAGAAGTTAAAAAATAGAAGTTGAAGTTATGGAGTGCCTGGGAAGTGAAGGATCTGGTGTAGAAGGTCTAACACAGGTTACATCACAGCATGATGGCGCGAGTCCCCAAAGTAAGGAGAAACAGGAAGATCAGGAGACGTCTGAAGAAGAAATATGGACATGGGAAACAAAAAGAGATTTAATATGATGTAATATTTAATCAAATGAGAAAACAAAAGTAATCAACACAAAAAGAACAGCATCAAAGATATTTGAAGAGAAATACAGGCAAAGAAATCAAAACATGGAAAACTTTACAAAACAAAACGTAAGAAGACAAAGAATAAAGTAGAAAAAAAGATCAGTAATGGAGAAGTTACAGAAATAGAAACTGAGGTTATGGAGCACCTGCGAAGTGAAGGATTCAGTGTAGAAAATCTAACTGAGAAAGCATGACCCCAGGATAGAGCAATAGACATCCAAAGTAAGAAACCAGCGGAATGGGTAGCAACCAGTCAGTTGCTATATGAAGATATTTTGGAGCCTTCCACAGCAAACCAGTATAAATGTTCACTTGAAGCTGGACAGCAAGGGAAGGAACTGGAAACTGAGGCAACTCTGGAGCAGTCAATGCTGAGGGGTGATAGGCCAGTGAGTTCCCACATGACAACGGATGGGACAGGATGAAACTGAAGGGAGTGTGCCACAGGAAGATGTTATAGAACTTTCTATGGAATCCCTGCAGGAAATGGAAAACAAGGGATGTGCCCTCAGTTTAGAAGAAAATGAGCTGAGAGAAGAGTTGCTTGATTTAACAGAGAAAGACAGACATATTAAGATCAATGAAAGAAACAGACTACAGAAAGTCAATAAAAAAATAAAAATTTAGAAGTTTGACACAAAAAGGACTGTTCATAGAGATTCAGCTATATTAACAGAAGTAAATAGGATATATTACTGTGCAGCTAAATTAATAACAGGGTAGTAAGGGAAAGGAAGAGGAGAAATTGAATAATCACTGTTAGAAGACTATAGAAGAGGGAACAGCTCAACAAAAATACTCAGAAAGATAAACATGACAAAAGCAATGTGCAATATTATAATGGATCAGGAGCTATCAAGCACTATTACAAATAATAAACTAAAAATATCAGCACAGGCAGAAACATTTTGGAGCTACACAGATAAATATAAAGGAAAAGTACAAAATAAGAAATTTATTAATGACCCAAAAAAGTTTTATAGAGAATTGGGAAACAAGGTAAAAGAAATTGAAAGACCATCCAAAAAAGAAGAAATAGATACATTTTGGAGAAGTATTTATGAAGATCTTGTGGAACATAACAAAGGTCCTGAATGGATAGAAGTAAAAGAAAGAATAAGAAGGTCAAATGTACAGGATATAAAATGGGATGAAGTAACAGAGAGATTGACACAAGGTTTAGAAACGCCTCTAACTGGAACACCCAGGTCCAAATGCAGTACCTAACTTCCAGTTAAAAGTAACATCTTTGCATGAAGATGTAGCCATGAGTAAGAACTATTTATATGCGCACCCTGAGCACACACCAACCTGGCTAACAACAGGAAAAACAATGCTTCTGCTTAAGAATGAACCTGAATGCTACCCTAAAAATTACAAACCAATAACTTGCCTTCCGACGACTTATAAACTATACACCACAACTGATGCTGACAGAGTTTATAGTTATTTAGAAGAAAACTCAATCATGGCAATTGAAAAAAAGGGCAATAAAATAAAGTCATGTGGAACAAAGGATCATCTGTTGCTAAATAAAGTCATAATGGAGAACTGTAAATGGGGGATAGAATCTAAGTATGGCATGGATTGACTATAAAAAGCATTTGATAGCATCCCACATTCATGGATAAAAGAGTGCTTAAAAATGTATAAGATGCATCCTACACTGATCAACTACATTACAGTGACCATGAAACAGTAGCAGATCACTTCGCAATTAAGCCACGATAAAGGACAAATTATTATTCCAGGGACAAAAATCCAAAGGGTGGTGTACCAGGTTGACTCCCTGTCACCTCTGCTATTCTGCCTTGCCCATAACCCATTAAGCTGTCTACTTAACAGCTTAGGCCGTGGTTATAATTTGGCTCCTAGAAAACAACAAAGTGTATAGACTTCTCATCTTCTCTTTGCTGATGATTTAAAACTGTATAGCTCATCAGATGAGGAGCTGAAAGCACAACTGCAAGTAGTCAAAACTTTTTCAGATGATATAAGAATGTCAGTTGGCCATGATAAATGTGAAAAAGCAACCTTTAAAGCAGGAAAACTGCAGCACCAAGAAAACATCAGTTTGGGACAAGAATATGATATAAAAGAACTTGAGCAAGAGGGAGTGTATAAATATTTGTGAACTGATGAAGGATCAACAATAAAACATGAGCAAGTGTGAATAAAACTTAGTAAGGAATATTTTAGAAGACATAAATTAATTCTGAAGGCATAGTGCCTTTTTTAGGCAAGGCTCAAAAGACAAACCCACCTCCATAGGTATCACAAGGGATAAGAAACTAAGAGTAATGCTACTCAACGCCAGAAGTCTAAACCTCAAGATGCATGCACTCGAAACTTTCCTTAGCATGGAGAACATCGATATCTGTGCAGTAACAGAAACCTGGTTCAAGGCTCTCAAGAGCACCCCAGCACTACCAGGTTATACCTCATACCATGCTCTTTGGCCCCAAAACTTGGACTGAACCACAAAAGGAGGGGGAGTATCAATATTCGTCAAAGATACCCACACCTCCAGGTTGGTGGCACAGCACGAAGCATCAGAGACTATCCATGCGCAACTAACAGTGGGTAAAACTGCCTTCCAGTTTACAGCCTGCTACAGACCACCCTCCCAAACCCAGGAACCCCACTCGGCCTTCCTGAGAACACTGGAAAATATGAAGATCTCTCCAAACACCATTATATTGGGTGACTTCAACTACCCAACCATAGACTGGGAGCATTACTCTAGCTCCAACACCCTAGCCCAAAGGTTCCTAGAATTTATAAACTCAAATGCTATGGAACAACTTGTTACCACTCCCACAAGAGGGGAAAACATACTGGACCTGATCATCACCAACATGGGGACTCTATACTCCAGACCAGAAGTGTATCCCTCACTGGTAAGATCAGACCATAAACTAATCTCACTGGATATTCACATCCCGACCCCATCCCATGCCCAGAAAACCACAGTAAAAAACTTCTCTAAAGCAAATTTCACACTCCTCAAAACCGAGGTGGAATACTTCAAAGCCCCCGGGTCTGTGGATAATACGGCCCAGACCTCAAAATCCTTTATAAACGCATTCTATGAACACCTTCAGGAATGCATGGATCATGCAATCCCAAATAAAACCAAGACCCAATCCTCCAAAGGCAGAAGTCCTGTCTGGTGGACCCCAGCCATAAACAAACTATACAATAGAAGGAGGAAGCTACTACATGACAGAACAAAATCCCAAAAAAGGAAGGCATCTCTGATCAGTATTAGCAAAAAACTACGGGCTCTCATAAAATCGTCTAAGGCCAGCTTCAAGAGAAAAATTGCACAGGACACTAAGGATAATCACAAGGCTTTCTTTAGTTATGTTAGGAACCTGGGTGGGAATTCCCAGATATGCTCAGAATTAGTCCAAAATGACAAAAAATACACCAAACCCACAGACACTGCCAACATCCTAGCTGACAGGTTTAGCGCAAACTCCCCCCCCTCCCCACCAAAAGGGCTAATATCTATCCCAGCAGAGTGCTGCCCCCTTGACATCTCAGATGCTCAGGTAAGAGCTGCCCTCTCCAAAGCAAGAAACACAGCATCAATGGCACCAGACGGTGTCCCGGGCTGCGTCCTACATGAACTCCAAGAAGAGGTAAACCCAAACCTAAAACTACTGTTCAATCTCAGCCTTACTACAGGATATGTACCCAAAGAGTGGCGTACAGCGACAGTGGTCCCTCTCCACAAAGGTGGTGCCTCAATGGATCCTGGAAACCATCGCCCCATAAGTCTCACTAGCTTGGTCTGCAAAGCTATGGAAAGGATCAGCATGGACCTCATAAATAAAGATATTGGAGACCTACAGACACTGGATCCTACCCAGTTCGGCTTTGTTAAGGGCAGATCCTGCCTCTTAAACCTGGTCGATTTCTTTGAAACAGTCACCGAGGCCATTGACAAGGGGAAGGTGGTCCGCACAGCCTACCTGGACCTTGCAAAAGCCTTTGATACAATACCCCACTCGGGCATTATAGATAAGCTCACCAGCTTAAATATAAACCCCCATGTCACTAGATGGGTTGCAAACTGGCTCAAGGACAGAACCCACATGGTTAGAATAGCTGGAGCCATGTCAGAACTCCAAACCAGTTACAAGTGGTGTCCCACAAGGCTCAGTCTTGGGACCTCTCTTCTTCGGTATATATTTCTCGGAGGTACAGGCCAACATGGAAGGACTGTGGCTGACCAAGTTCGCAGATGACTGCAAACTGGGTGCCATAATAGACTCTCCAGCTGACACAAGCATCCTCCAAAAGGGCCTCATAGAAAAAGACAACTGGTGCCAGAGCCATGGCCTCAAGCTAAATGCCAAAAAGTGTATAGTCATCCCCTTTGGCAAAAACAAAGTGCCCACAAATTACCACATAGGTGGTAATCCATTAAGTACAGAAGAAGTAATTAGGGACCTGGGGACCCAAGTTGATAGCAATCTCTCATTTGACAACCACGTGGCCAAAGTGGTTAGAAAAACATTTTATATAGCCCACCTAATCATGAAGGGATTCACATCTAGATCAGGGGAGGTCATCGTGCCTCTTTACTCATCCCTCATCAGGCCAATAATTGAGTACAATGCCCCTTTTGAGATGTACCTTACCAGACACCTGCAGCAACTGGAAAGACCCCAAAAGTACCTCACCAAGAGGATCAAGGGGCTCAAACAGATGCCGTATGCTGCCCGGTTAAAGAAACTCCAGCTCTACTCAGTGGCATACCGCCTGCTCAGAGGCGATCTGTGTCTGATGTATAAAGCCATGTCCAACCCTGAATTAATGGACATGCTGCACCTCAGAAAATCCAAATCCCATCGAGCTACGCGCTCGAGGGACTTAAACCTCAGCACTGAAATAAATAGGACATGCTGGAGGGACAGATTCATAACCAAGAGGCTCCCTTTACTCTGGAATAAAATCCCAGTCCAGGTTAGGCAGAGTCCCTCATTGACTCTCTTCAAGAGGAATCTTGATGAGTGGATGGGAGATCGTAGGTTTACCCCGGGTATCACTTCTGTGTCACTGTTAGACAGAGGCACAGTATACTAACCTCGAAAAAGGGCATAGCAAAATTAATTTAAAATGGGTGGCGAAAGCCATACACACTCTGGCTAGGCTTATAAATGCCCTAGGGCAGATAGCCTAGTATGAACCTATGAACCTATGAAAACAGCATTGCCATCCAGGAAAACAATTCAAGCCATAAACCAATTTTCTGTTCCTGTCCTAATTTATAGTTTTGGAGTGATTCACTGACCCCAAAAAGTGTTGGCTAGATTAGATAGGAAAACAAGGATGCTTCATGCTCACCACATGATTTATAAAAATCAGTGCATACTAAGATTATAAATTCCCTGTTCCAAAGGACGGGTGGGCCTCCTTGAAGTTGATTACATCTACAGATCTGTAATCATGAGACTCCCCACATATCTGCTGATCTCACAAGACCAAAACATAGTGAAAGTTTTGAGGCATGAGGAGAATAAATCTAAGACTACTTCCCTGCTTAGTCTACAGGAATGGAAATCAAACCAGAAGTAGATAAAAATCAGGCAGCAACTGAATGTGCCAAAAAAACAAAAGAAAGAATATAAGGTGAAGGACCAGATGAAAAGGCAAGAAATGTGGAAAATGCATAAATATAGTTGCAAGTATAGAAAACTCCTGGAAGAACCTCTCGTTGATCAGGATTGATTGCAGGAATGGCTAAGGAGAGGCAAATTCAAACCAAAAGATAAAATGTTAATATTGGTGGCCCAAGAGAATGGGCTATGTGCATGCTGGTTTATAAAGTTCATTGAACATGTGGGAGAAACAGACAATTGTAGATTTTGTAAAACTGATTTGGAAACAGTCACACACCTCATTGCTGGTTGTGACATACTAATAGCAGAAGGACTGTATACTGAAATGCGTAATAATGTGGCAAGACTGTTGCACTGGGGATTGTGTAAACATTATGGTACTGAAGCAGATGAAAAACACTGGAAACATGAGCTACAAAGCATCATAGAAGACTATGTGGAGACCAAATGGCATAATGGATAAGGTCTTTGCCTCCCATGCACAAGGTACAAAGTCCGATCCTGATCTCCGACAAATGCCCGTTTGGAGTTTGCACATTCTCACCATGTCTCTGTGGGGTTTCTCCCACATCTGATATACATGCTGAATGCTTCCATCTCAAACTCACCAATGAATGGAGCTGTGGGCAGCAGCACAGACTCTATATGGTGCCCTATAGGGGAAGAGTTGTACAGACCAACCACTTTGGGCATCTACTGTGATGCGCAGTATCCTCAAGACAAGGGAACATGCATCACAGACTGCACACTGTGGCAAACCTAGCCACTTGATGATGTAAAATATGGCTCTAGGTGATTCGGTCATGTTGACCAATGTCGCCAAAAATGGGCATGGGTAGTTACTGGTGATCAGCGGTTTGAGGACCCGGCCTACTCTGACCTACACCAGGGACCCTTGTTAATGGTTGGAGGGGTATATGTGCCCCCACTGGCCAGTGTGAGCCTGCCATAAAGCCCAGTAGCCCTGGGTCAATAAGCTTCTTGCCGGCCGGAATCTAGCTGCCAAGCCTGATTTACCTGCGATAGCTCTGTTGAGTGAAAGTTGAATGTAAAACCAACCAACCTGCCAAACATGAACTGAGAATTGGTACGCTTAATGTAGGTTCACTGACATGATGTAGCTTGGAAGTGTATGACATGATGATACGAAGAAGGCTGGACATCCTATGTATCCAAAAGATGAGATGGAAGGGCAGTGCAGCAAAGCCACTTGGCTTGCAATCTAGACTCCACTATTCAGGAAGGGGACAGGCTAGAAATGGTGTAGGAACTGTAGTGAGAGAGGCTTCAGAAGGCAGTGAGGGATGTCATCAGAATTAATGACAGACTCATGGCACTCAGACTCTAGTGTAATGACAGGGCAGTATTCATAATCTCACCCTATGCCCCACAGCAGGGTTGTGATAGTGAGGAAAACAGTACATTCAGATAGCAGTTGCAGGACCTACTAGATAAAGCAGGACAACAAGAATTAGTTGATAATGGGTGACTTGAATGCACATATCGGGACAGACAGAAGAGGACATGAGGACTGCCTGGGTCCACATGGGTGGGGCGACAAGAATAAAGAAGGAGAAGCCATTCTAGGCTTCTGTCTGGCAAATGGCTTTATATTAGCTAACACATGATTCAAAAAGAGAGACAGTCACAAGATCACAAACAAGAGCAGCCAACATGCAACTCAGGTAGACTTCCTCCTAGTAAGGTACTGGGGCAGAATCCAAGATTGCAAAGTCATCCCCAGTGAAACAGTTGGCCCACAGCATAAGCCACTAGTTGTCACAATCAGCTGCAAGCAGTGGTCAGAGAAGGCTCTAAGGTCAACAGAGACCAGGCTGAAGATCTGGAAGTTGACTGGAGAGAAATTACAAGTTCAAGGAATTACTCAGGGTTCTAGCACCCCAAGAAGATGAGGAAATAGGTGGAGTTGAGCAAGAATGGCAGCAACTAAAAACAGAATGTGTTAGGACTACAGAAAAAAATATGTAGCCGAGCCAGGTATGGAAATAAGGTACATAAGAAAAGCTGGTGGTGCAATGCAGAAGTCCAGGAAGTCATAAAAAGAAAGGAGTGCAGGAAGAAGTGGGAGATATAAAAGACTGACCAGGCTAGGAAGGACTACTGGTTGGCAAACAAAACAGCTAGGAAAGAAGTTGCAATAGCAAAGAATAGGGCATCAGAGGCACTGTACCAACTTCTAGAAAGTGACTCAGTAAGGGGCACAAAGAAACTCTATCAGGTTGTAAGGCAAAGACAGAAAGATAAAGAAGATAGTCAGACACCCTTCATAAGGGATGCCAGCAACAACCTGCTCGCCAGTCCACAGGACGTCAAAGGCAGATGGAAGGAGTATTTCCAGCAGCTTCTGAATGAAGACAACCCCACAGAAGCTGTACTGCCCCAGAAACAGCCTAAAATGAGAGAAGAAGAAGAGCCCACCCTAGAAAAAGTAATAACAGCACTAAGGAAAATGAAGTCAGGAAACCAGCAGGCTCAGATGAGACCACAGCATATATGATAAAGATGTTGGGTGAGATAGGGGAGAAATGGCTCCTGAGGATATCCATAGCAGTGTAGAGAGAAAGGCGTATCCCAGATGACTGGAGAATAACCATACTCATGCCAGTGTACAAGAACAAAGGGGATGTCCACAACTGTGGGCAGTACAGAGGTATCAAACTCCTATCAGATAGCATGAAAGTTCTGTAGAGGGTGATTGATAAACGGATATGCAGAGTAGTAGAATGTAAGTTGGGAGATGAGCAGTTTGGATTCAGATCAGGATGCATGCGCAATTAACCCGATCTTTGCAATGCAACAGATACTTGAGAATAAGCTAGAGATGAGGAGAGAGTACAACTGGGCATTCCTAGACTTGGAGAAAGCACATGACTAGATCCCAAGAAAGCTGATCTAGGCAGTATTGCGGTGGTTTGGAGTCCCATAAACATTGGTAGAATCAGTGCAGGCTACATACACGGACTCAATGACTCAAGTACAAACAGTGTTTGGCCTCACAGAGGGGTTCCCAGTGGGAGTGGGTGTAAACCAGGGTTCAACTCTGAGCCCACTGTTGTTCATACTGGTGATGGACTACATTACAAACAGGTTGGAGGGGACGGATCAACAAAACTGCTGTATGCAGATGATGTGGCAGTACAGGCAGACTCTGAGCTAGAGCTTCATCAAAGGGTAGGTGAATGGAATGCAAAACTTAAGCCACATGGGATGAAACTAAGAACAGATAAGACAGTGGTAATGGCAGCAAATTGGGGAAATCAGAAGAAGCTGAGAACAGAGACAGAATAGAATATAATGAAACAGGTAAACAGCTTCAAGTATCTAGGAGGGATGGTTAAGAAGAAGGGAAGTCTGGATGAAGAGGTCAAAGCTAGATTCAGAGGGGCTGCAACCAATTGGCATAGAGTGTCAGGTGTTGTCTATGACAAGAAGAATGCCAAAGAAGCCGAAATGTCAGGTGTACAAGGCAGTGGTGTAACCAGTACTACTGCATGGTACAGAAACCTGGGCAGTAAAGGCAGAACAGCTGAAGAATCTACAGGTGATGGAAATGAAGAGCCTGAGAAAGGTGGTAGGATGCACACCGTGGGACAGACGAATAAATGAGGACATAAGAGCAGAAGCCAAAGGAACTCCAATTGCAGAAAAGATTAGAGAGGACAGATTATGGTGGTTTAGACACGTGCAGAAAAGGAGAAGACAATCTGATGATGAAGATTTGGGACAGACAGGAAAAAGGTAAGAGGAAGTGAGGATGTCCAGCAAAGAGGTGAATGGATTGTGTGAGAGAAGATCTGTGAAATCAGGCATGAGTGTTGAAGAAGGCAGGAGTGTGGCACTGAATCAAGAGAGTTGGTGACGGTTAACATGATATCCCAACCCCATGTAGAAAAATGGGAAAAAGGGGGCTGATGATGATGGTGATTATGATGAAAGCATCATAGAAAATGATGAAGTCTACATCACATGGGATCACCCACTACCAACAGTTCAAAAGGTAGATGCACAAAAACAGATATAGTGGTTCATGAAAAGAAGACAGAAGTAGCATTGATCATTGAAATTGCTACACCCAGTGACTAGTGTCTTGAGTACAGAGAGACACAAAGTCATACAGTATCAAGATTTGCAGTCAGAAATGACAACAATGTGGAAGAAAGATACCCAGACAGTTCCAACAGTAATAGGAGCAACGGGTCTTAAAAACAATCTACAGTCATATTTAGATGGTACCAATACATGTAACTCAATACGAATTGCAGGAGTCATTACTGGGCACATTATGGGTGCTCAGAAGAGCAGTTCTGGATGAGATCAAAGACTGAAACAATACTAATTTCACGAACTTTAATTGTACTTTGACTTAGGAATGGTAATAGAAACCCAAAAGACTTGGAGAAATTACAAAAAGAAGAAGAGTGGTGCAGGTCACATCCACCATCATTTGCAAAGGTCTTATGGACATATTGACACATGGCTGAAACCACATCCGGGGGAAGAGGTTTAATGGCCAATAGAGTGGAGATTTTGGTCTTGTGGAGGGAGGACATCCATGTCCTAGGCAATTTCCTCTGTACTCAAGGCAAGTAAGCCAGAATGGGACCATGCCATATGGCCAGTGTGATTGATGGACATGATGGAATTAGAGACTTCCTTATGATGTTACTGCTGGAAGGTACTGTGGACTTCCACATCATGAGTGGCAGTTGGTGATGTGTCCAGTCTCTCAGGTCCACATTGTTCTCCCTATGATGGCCTCCCCACATGACCATGCAAATATGTACACATCCCTGCCCATGCATGACTCTGCCAGATAGGACAGTGAAGATAGCAGTCTCTATATTCGGCACAGAGGTGGATATTGCACCTCATGCCATGGTGTAGCAAATTAATCCTATCAGACCATCAAACCTGCACTCTGTTGCTTCCAGAAGGTGTTTCTACTGCTAACAACATCCTCACAGAAGCCACACATCATGCCAGGCACCTCTACATGGAGTAGTTACTGACATGCCTGGATTATTACACTGCAAAGCCATGTGCTGACAGATCCCATGTAACCGCCAACATGTAGAGGAAGTGTGATTAGAAAAAGCATGTTGCCAGATCCCTGGTGGGCTGTAATGTAATGTGTATAACCACTTTAGATGTAGTGAGCATTTCTGATGCTAGAAAACACATGTTGCCAGATCCCTGGTGGGCTGTAACATGATGGGTATAACCCCATTAGATAAAGGGAGCACTTCTATTGCTAGAAAATGCATGTTGCCAGCTCTCTGGTGGGCTGTAATGTAATTGGTGCAACCAAAGTAGATGCAGTGAGCACTTCTGGTGCTGCAGCCCCATGAAGAGCTATGGAGGTGCTCTCATGCATGGACCAGACCCCTTAAAGGGGGTGGCTTAGTGTTATACTGTGCAAACCCTGGCTCAGGTATAGATGATGCCACACAATGATTCTGGGCAATGGGTACAACACCACCCAGACTAGACAAAGACAAAGAAAGTGGCAGTATGTCCTGGGAATGGGAGTCAATGCAGTCTTGGCATCATTGGTAGACCCTGTGTCAGTAGTACCCTCAGTCTGATGTTTATGTCATGGTATCTACAGGTCTTAGTGTGGCAGTGGTTTGACTTGTAACTACACAATACAAAACACAACATACTACTCTACCTGCAATATATGAGGTCTTGTGATGTGAAAACAAATGAAGGCGAAAACATGCAGGTCTATACCACAGACTTAACTGGGCTGCTATTCCTCAATCCTTTAACACAATATACATGTGCAGAAAGATACACAGATACATGTGCAGAAATAGACACAGGTACATGTGCAGAAATATACACAGGTACATCTGCAGAAATATACACAGGTATATGTGCAGAAATATACACAGATATCTGTATTCTCCCAACAGTCTCTATATGTAATGTTGCTTTATAGCACATGTGGTACAGATATTAATCTGGTCATTCCTGCCTTAAAAGACATGACACATGGTCACTCCATAAACCCATGTCCACTCCTACAGGTACTACACCCGTGCACTTACTGTCTCCAAGCAGGGATGCTAAGAATGACTCTCTATCTGTAATACTTGCACTGGGAAGCAACCCGCCACCAGTTCCCTACTTGCTCACTGCAATGCTATATACCTTTTTCAGTGCCTGCCTTATCAAGCCACTGACTCACTTCCAGCATTGCTGTGTTGCACAAGTCTTCTCACCCACTGCACCACTGTCATGGACCACTGTATGTGATGGATGTTTTTTCCCTTTCATCTGTAGACACAGCCAGAATGAGATGAAAACACTGTTAGCTGTCACAGATGGAGAAAATACTTCTGGTGCAGTAGGGTGTGTCTGATTCCTACACTTGTATCTGTACTGTACCATTTGTACCACATGTGGACAGTCTGACAGGTTCTTTGGTACTTATTGACTAATGATCAGAAGCCTACCCATACATTTACAATAAGGTTTTAATCATAGTATGTTTACTAAAATTAACCCACAGCATAATGAATTTGAATAACCCCAAGGGCATTTATATGTTATCTGTGGCATAAGGCACAAAGGTGCCAATCCAGGGGTGAACTTGTGGTTTTCCATCTGCATATCCAGATTGCACTTGATTACACTAAGAGACGGACTTTGCTTCACATGGAGAGGAAGATGATTCCCAATATGTGATATGCTCTGCCAGATATATCAATGTGTAAAATCTAATGATCAGCTTACTATTGAATTTACCCCTGACTTTCATCAGGGAGTAACTCTAACATGTGGAACTTGTTTATTCATGTTTGCTTATGTAATCTCTGTCAGTACCATATTTGTAATGTTTTTATTGTTTTTATTGTATCTGCTTACCTTGGGGCTTTTCTCCCTGGGCCTCCACTGAAAATGGACATGAATCCAGTCGGACTATCCTGGTCAACAAATGTGAAATCAATAAAAATAAAAAAAATAAATATCTATCCCTCAAGCATATTCTATTTAAATTGCAGAGGATATTGAGATCTCTTGAGCAGATGTTTCTTGCACTATCGGATGCGTAGTAGATTTGAAAGGCTGGGTTAGGTAGAGACAACTATAAGCAAGCCAGAGATCATTCCCTCAGTAGCCTGCAAAATGCCGAAAAGAGGGGCAAGGCTTTAAGATGATCAGTGTAGCTTTTGTGATTAAAGGTATTCATTTTCTTAGTAAGGATTGTGGTCACTCGAAGTGTGTGAGGTGCTTGCAGAGGTACATTCCAAAGGGGGCATTATAATGATTGGCCTAATGAGTGCAGAATACAGTGGAATGATTACCTCCCTGGACATGGATGCCACACACTTACTGAAAAACTGTGCAATGAAAAAGGACTTCCTTATAACAGTGGATATGCAGTGATTGAATGACAGCTCATTGTCCACATGGGTTCACAGGTCCCTCACTACTGTGCCAATTTTCAGGGCTGGGTTGCCTAAGTGATATTTGCAAGGAATGTCACTCTTGCTGAAGGACACAAAACATTTGTTGGTGTTTAGATATAGGCTGTGGCTTTCACACCAGCTATTTGTTTGAGAAAAGCCTTCCTGAAGGATCTGGGTATCTTCTGGAGAGTTTATGATGGCACTACATGTACAATCATATGCAAACGTGGTCAGCCTTAAGCCCTTAACATTGGCTTGGACCTCCAAGAAGAAGATAGTGATCCCTGAGGTACACCACTAATAACAGATCTTTTAGATGAGGTAGATCCATCCACCCTATTTTCCTGGGTTCTGTATGTAAGCCAGTTTGCTATCCAATGTGTTACAGAGGGATTTACGTTTAGCTGGATGTTGAGCTGCATTTTGACCAATTACGATGTAGTGAGGGATGGTGTTGAGTGCCTTTGTGAGATATAGATATGTGGTATGTACACATTTTCCTTCATCCAATGCTCTTTAAAAAACAAAAGAAAAATCTAGTAAGGCTAGAATTTCCACTGTGTGAGTCCTTAAACCTCTTGTGTTAGAGGTAACATGGGATATATGCAAATAATCCTTTAAGGACATCAGGTGTTTCAGCTATATGGCAATTCTGAATGTCCATGACTTTTTTTAAGTCTATTGATAGACAGATTCATGCCAATAAAACCAAACCCCACTAGCTGTGGACATGCATGTTTCAGCGTTCTTATGGCATCATCAGCACAGAATAAGTAGAATGTTTGGCTTAACTTTACAAACACAGGGTTGTTGTACCCAGAAGATAACTGTAATCATTAGTGTGCCTGCAAAATATCCCAACCAATAAACTAAAACAATGGGTAAAAAGCCTTGCTAGATTTTTCTTTTGCTTTTTACTCATTGCTTTTTTCTGTGTGACCTTTATACTCATTGTTTTAGCTTATCCAGTGCTCTGGTACCGTTTTCAAAGAAACTGACCAGATTAAGTAGGCAGGACCTGCCCTTGAAAAAACAAACTAGCTCCAGCTGAGAGTTTACATGCTGCCTAAATCCTTATTTATTAATTCCATAATGACCCTTTCCATAGCGGATGGTGCAGTGGTGCAGCAGTAGTGTTGTGGCCTCATAGCAAGAGGTTCCCCAGTTCGATTCTTAGCTGGGGTTCCTTCAGTGTGGAGTCTGCATGTCCTCCCTGTGTTTATGTGGGTTTCCTCCAGGTGCTCCGGTTTCCTCCCATGTTACAAAGACATGCATCTGGAGCATTTCTCCCTGGGCCTCTGCTGAAAATCGGCTTTGTTCCAAGTCAGACTTTCCTGGTTAACAAATGTTACATAAATAAATAAATAAAAATAAAATAGCCTTACAAATGAGGCTGGTCTGTCTTATAAGGGCATGGGTCAGTTGATGGCCTCCACCTTTGTGTAGGGGAATGACTTATGAAGTCCTCCACTCGTCTACTGCAACCCTAATTGGAGAGTGATAATGAAGATTCTCTGTAGGAGGATTGACAAGTCCTTGTTCAGGCTGACCTTTATGCATCCTGGTGTGTTACCGGGCCCCAAAGAAGCAGTCTACTTGGCTGGATAGTGCTTTGAGGGATTTCTCTTGAGAGATCTGAGAAGAATACAGGAAAAAGTGGAAGACAGACCAAGCTAGGAAGGAATACTGGTTGGATAACAAAAAGGCTAAAGAGGAGTTGCAATAGCAAAGACCAAGGCATCAGAGGCACTCAGCTTCTGGAATGTAACTCAGTAGGCGGTACAAAGAAACTGCATCAGGTTGGAAGGCAAAGACAGAAAGATAAAGAAGACAGTCAGACACCCTTCATAAAGGATGCCAGCAACAACCTGCTCACCAGTCCACAGGGCATCAAAGGCAGATGGAAACACTACTTCTAATAGCGTCTGAATGAAGAAAACCCTACCAAAGCTGCACTTCCCCAGGCACAACCTACGATGAAAGAGGAGGAGCCCACCATAGAAGCAGTAGAACAGCATTAAGGAAAATGAAGTCGGGGAAAGCAGCAGGTTCAGATGAGGTCCCAGCAGAGATGATAAGGATGCTGGGAGAGACAGAGGAGGAATGGCTCCTGAGGGTACTCATAACAGTGTGGAGAGAGGCATATCCCAGGTGACTGGAGAATAAGCATAGTAGTGCCAGTGTACAAGAACAAAGGGGACATTCCCAACTGTGGGAAGTACAGGGTTATCAAACTCCTATCACACTGCAAGAAAGTTCTGGAGAGGGTGATTGAGCAAAGAATATGCAAAGTAGTAGAAAGCAAGATGGAAGGTGAAAATTTGGATTCAGATCAGGATGCAGCACAACTGACGCAATGTTTGCAGAGAGACAAATACTTGAAGGGAAGCTACAGATGAGAAACGATACAAACTGGACATCCCTAGACTTGGAGAAAGCATATGACAGGCTCCAAAGAAAGCTTATTTGGGCAGTTCCGGGGTAGTTCAAAGTCCCAGAAACATTGGTAGAATTAGTGCAGACTATGTACAGGTATCTAATGATTCAAGTATGAACAGTGTTCGGCCTCACAGAGGGGTTCCCAGTAGGAGAGGGTGTGCATCAGCATTCAACTCTGAGCCCACTGCTGTTCACACTGGTGATGGACTATATTAGCAAACAGGTAAGAGGGGACAGATCAATAAAGTTGCTGAATGCAGATGATGTGGTATTACAAGCAGAATCTATGAAAGACATTCAGCAAAAAAATGGGAATGGAATGTAAAACTGAAGGCACATGGGAAGAAAGTGAGTACAGATAAGACAGCTGCAATGTCAGGAAACGGGGACTCAGAAGATGCTGAGAACTGAGACAGAAAGTAAAATAGTGGACCAGGTTAACAGTGGACTAGGTTCAAGGCTGGATAACCACACGTCAGCACCTCCTGCAACAAACGACAAACTAGGGCGACTTATATTTTACAAAAATAGGAAGCTTTAGGTATTCAAGATCTACTTTTAACAAACCATACTGGGTCAGATCATGGCGAACAACTCTTCCTCTGTCTGTCTGAATAAGATCCATGTTCTCTCCATAATCTTACGCAACAGGTTTGCAATATCATTCTGTAATGATGTAGTCTGTGGAAAGCCTTCTCTTGTTGACTGGGACTATAACAGCCTGCTTCCAGATATCAGGAACACAGACAATTTTAATGCTGTTAATAGCATCCATAAAGGGCAGTAAAGGCCTCTGGCTAATGAAGTTCACAGATGACTGCAAACTAGGAGCCATAGTCAAGTCCCCAAATGATGTGGACATTCTACAGAAGGGCCTCGCTGAGACCGATGCCTGGTGTTAGAGCCATGGCCTCAAACTCAATGCCTAAAAGTGCAGTGTCATCCCCTTTGGTAAAAACTCTGTACCCATGAACTACCACATAGGCAGCAATCTACTTAACACCGAATGCGTGATAAGAGACCTTGGGACCCAGGTGGACAGTAGTCTCTCTTTGATAGTCACATCACCACAGTAGTCAGGAAGTCCTTCTACATGGCACACCTCATCATAAAAGGGTTCTCATCCAGGAAAAAAGAGGTCATTGTTCCCCTCTACTCGACACTCATTAGACCCATTATAGAGTACAATGCCCCTTTTGGAATGTACCTCATAAGACATCTGCAGCAGCTGGAAAGGCCATAGAAGTACCTCACAAAAAATATTACTGGCCACAAACAAATGCCCTACACTGACCACCTCAAAAAACTCCAGCTTTACTCCATAGCATATCGCTTACTCCGAGGTGATCTCTGCCTAACATATAAAGCTATGTTAAACCCAGAGCTGTCGGACATGCTATACCTAAAGAAATCCCAATCCCTCCAAGCTACATGCTCTAGGGACCTAAACCTTATCACCACAATAAACAGGACGTGCTGGAGGGATAGATTCCTCTCCAAGAGACTTCCCATACTCTGGAACAGGCTACCCATCTATGTCAAGCAAAGTTCTTCATTAGCACTCTTCAAGAAAAATCTTGATGAGTGGATGGGAAATAGAAAATACACCCCGGGGATCACTTCTGTGTCTCTGCTCAACAGTGACACAGGAAAATAACTTTCTTGGGTGGCATAAGCCAGGGAGCCTTGTTGGCTAAGCTTACATAGGCCCTTGGGCCGATAGCCTAGTACCTACCTATGAACCTATGCCACACTGTTCTTGATTGCACAAATTCAACATCTACTTATATCTCTCAACTGTTCAGCTATTTGCTAAATGTCCAGATTTTTGCCTCATATTTTCGTCTGTTCCTCATAAAATTTGTGGTTTCTGGCAAATCATTGAGAACTGAAGTCAGAAAATAATGACAGAAATTTGAGTTTCATAGGTTAATAGGTGTGTACAAGGCTAATGGCCCTGGAGCCTTTACCAGCTTAGCCCATAGGATTACCTGGCATCGTGCCACCCAACTTTAGTTCCCAGTGCCTCTGGAGTAATCCCCGGGGTAAGGTTTCTATTTCCCATCCACTCATCAAGATTTCTGTTGAAGAGGGCCAGTGAGGTGCTCTGTTTGACATTTATGGGAAGTCTATTCCATAGCATGGGCAGTCTCTGAGTTATGAACCTGTCCGTCCAGCACATTCTGTTGGCTGTGGTAATGAGGTTGAGGTCTCTGAAGAATGTGGTGCGGAGGGATTGGGATTTCTTTAGATGTAGCATTTCCAACAGAGCTGGGTTAGACATGGCTTTGTAAGTCAAGCAGAGATCGCCTCTAAGTAGGTGATATGAGACAGAGAATAGTTGGAGTTTTTTGAGTCTGTCCATACAGGACAAGTGTTTAAGGCCTAGGATCCTCACTGTGAGGTACTTTTGTGGTCTCTCCAGTTGTTGCAGGTGTCTAGTGAGGTACATGCCAAATGGGGCATTGTATTTGATGACTGGCCTAATGAGGGAAGAGTAGAGAGAGACAGTGGCCTCTTTCTTCCAGGATGCAAAATCCTTAGTAATGAGATGTGCCACATAGAAGGACTTTCTGACCATAGTGGCAATGTGGTGGTCAAAAGAGAGGTAGCTGTCAACCTGTGTTCCCAGATCTCTTGTAACACCTTCTGTGTTCAGTGAACTACCATTGATGTGGTAATTCATGGGAAATGGGTTTTTCCCAAAGGGGATGATGACAGATTTTTTGGCATTGAGCTTAAGGCCATGGTTCTGACACCAGTCGTTGGTCTCAGTGAGGACTTTCTATATGATGTCAACATCACTTGGGGAGTTAATAACGGCTCCCAACTTGCAATTGTCTGCAAACTTTGTCAGCCAGAGACCCTTCATGTTGGCCTGGACTTCTGAGAAGTAGATACCAAACAGGAGAGGACCCAGGACCAATCCCTGTGGGACTCCATTTGTGACTGGTCTGCAGTCTGACTTGGAGTCAGCTACTTTCACACTGTGGGTTCTATCTGTGAGCCAGTTTGCAACCCAGCTAGTGATATAGGGGTTGATGCCTAGCTTAGTGAGTTTTTCTATAATTCCCGAGTGGGGAATGGTATCAAAAGCCTTGGCCAGATCAAGGTAGGCTGTATGAACCACCTTGCCTTCATCCACAGCTCTGGTGACTGACTCAAAGAAGTCGACCAAGTTGAGCAGGCATGATCTACCCTTCACAAAACCAAACTGTGTGGGATCCAGAGTTTAGAGATTCCCTATATCCTCATTTATTAGGTCCAGGATGATGTGTTACATAGCTTTGCATATCAGACTCGTCAGGCTAATGGGTTGATAGTTCCCAGGGTCTGTAGTTGCTACTCCTTTGTGGAAAGGGATGACTATAGCAGTGCACCATTTGGTAGGGACAAAGCCTGAGATGAGGCTGTGATTGAACAAGGCACACAGGTGAGGTGCCAGTTCACACTGCAGTTCATGTAGAACACAGCCAAGGATATTTGTCAGGTCCCATAGAAGCTGTATTCTTGGCCTTGAACAGTGCTGTTTTAACCTGTGCGGCAGTATTAGTGGGTGCCTGGAAATCTACTGGTATTGTGATTGGTCCTTTGGGGGGGTAAAGTTGGCACTGAATCTGTCAGCCAGTATATTGGCAATATCTGTTGGCTTGGTATGGAAGGTACCATTGTGTAGTAGCTCAGAGCAAATCTGGTTATTATCATGGAGATTCTTTACATAACTATAGAAGGCCTTGTGGTTGTCTTAACTATCTGCTATGATTCTGTTTTCATAGCTAGCTTTAGAGGATTTGATGAGGGATCTCAACTTTTTGTTGAGGCTGATAAGGGAGTTTTTCCAGTCTTGGAACTTCACCTTATTCCGCATCAGTTTCTTCCTTCTGTTGTAGAGTTTGTTTATGGCAGAGGACCACCAGAATGGTTTCCTTTATTTGGAGGAGAGCATCTTGGTTCATTGGGTATGGTGAGATCCATGCATTTGTGTACATGTTCATACAGTGCATTGGTGTATGATTCAGTGGTCATGCAACTATTCTCCATTTGCATGGGTGCCGTGAAGTTAGCCACCTCTGTTTTTAGGAGCCTAATGTTAGCTTTGGAGAAGTTTTTCATAGTGGTTACCTTTGCGGGGGAGGTGGGAGGGAAGTGGATGTCCAAGGTGATTAGTTTGTGGTCAGATCTAACCAGGGAGGAGTTGACTACTGGTGTAGAGCAATGGTTGCCCATGTTAGTAATGACCAGGTCAAGGATGTTGCTACCTCTAGTGGGAGTAAGAACGAGCTGGTCCAGGGCATTGGAGTTAATGAATTCCAGGAAACGTTGGGCAAGTGTATTGGTACATGAGTAGTTTTCCCAGTTAATGGAGGGGTAGTTGAAGTTGCCCAGTATGAGAGTGTTTTGTTGCACCCTAATATTCTCCAGGGTGTTTAGGAACATAGAGTGTGTGTCTTGGGACAGGTTGGGGACCGGTAGCAGGCGACTACCTGAATTGCTGTCTTACCTAATGTTAGCTGCACCTGAAGTATCTCTGATGCATTATGTTGGGCTACCATTCTGGAGGTGTGTGCATCCTTTATGAATATGGAAACAGCACCACCTTTGGAGCTTCAGTCCAAGTTCTGGGGCCGAAAGGTGTGGGATGAGTTATGGGCTGGTAGTGCAGGGGTGTTTTCTGCTGCCTTGAACCAGGTCTCTGTTACAGCACAAATGTTGATGTTCTCCATTTTAAGTAGTGCTTCAAGCAAGTGCATTTTGAGATTTAGACTTCATTCCTTCAGAAAATTCATGCTAATGCAAGCCTTGTTATTCTATCAACTTTCTAAGTTTATAAGAGCAATATTAAAAAAAAATTGTCCCTATTTCTGGGCCTTTGCTCCTCCTATTATTTATGGCATTGTCCAAAAAGGTTGAAAGTTATGCATCCAAGTATGTCTTCTGGTTTCATGGAACTGGTGTTTCAGACTTTATAGAGGTAGCTGTTGCCATTCTGGATGTAATTCCAGGTTGGATCATGTTGCTAGAAGGAAAACAGGATGGGCTTCCCCTGTGTGCCTGGAAATATGCACCAGGATTGCTATATCTGTTGGCTCTGTTATGGTGATATCATTTTTGTTCTAATATGCCATGTTCTTGTCTCCTCGACTTTATTTTTTGGATGTGGATGTACAAAGGTTTATTATTATCACTTATGTCATGAGACATATTTACCTTAAATGAAACTTTGCTTCTTCTGATTGGCTTAAGAGAATTTGTTTGGATGGCATTGACTTTTGTTTTTAAGCTTGTTAATATCAGATTCAGTAAAATTTAAAGGCTCTGTAGTTTTTTCTTTCGGTTTAGGCATTTGTTAATTTTCTAAATCGACCACTTAGGTTCAGTGAAGAATTTTACATGCAGTTATTTAAATTTTTTTGTACACAGCTGTGAATAATAGGTTGGGGGACTAATATACAGACCCAGATGACTGACATAGAATGATTGCTCATAGCACAACATAGGCCATTGAAGAAATCCTTTAAGATTGTCTTTATTAGATTATGTTTGGTGTACATGAAGAACATGATGACACTGTGGTCATAATGAAAACAGGTGGGGAATATTTAGGTTACTAAAGCTGGAAAGGTTTGTCAAGGTGTTATTTGGTGCCTCCCTCCGGCATTTTTGCAATGGGTTTGAGATTAAGTTTTATGAACTCTAGTAACTCTTGTTCCTGATTACTAGTTGAGGCACAGGTCATGGAGATGAAAGTATTTCCTGTTATAGTAGGGGTTATATTATACATTTATTGAGGAAGGAGTTAGGCTCAAGAAGTAATATGGGTGAGGGTTCGATAGCATTATTACAAAACTCCTTATCTAACTACGCGCACGTGTGTGTGTGTGTGTGTGTGTGTGTGTGTGTGTGTGTGTGTGTGTGTGTGTGTGTGTCATGGGCGAGTGTGTGTGCAGGTGTGTTTGTATGTGTGTGTGTGTGTGTGTGTGTGTGTCATGGGTGAGTGTGTGTGTGTGTGTGTGTGTGTGTGTGTGTCATGGGCGAGTGTGTGTGCAGGTGTGTTTGTATGTGTGTGTGTGTGTGTGTGTGTGTGTGTGTGTGTGTGTGTGTGTGTGTGTGTCATGGGTGAGTGTGTGTGTGTCATGGGTGAGTGCGTGTGCAGGTGCGTGTGTGTGTGTGTGTGTGTGTGTGTGTGTGTGTGTGTGTGTGTGTGTGTGTGTGTGTGCATCTCATGGGTGAGTGTGTGTGTGTGTGTGTGTGTGTGTGTGTGTGTGTGTGTGTGTGTGTCTGATGTGTGTGGATGTAGGTGTGTGTTTGACTGCATGCAGGGTCAGAGCATCCAATCTCAAAGTGCTCCAGAGGACAGATGTCTGACTAGCCTACTAATGAACTGGGTTTTAAGTGGACATCAGAAGGTGATGGGTTAACTAGTAGGCAGAGAATGAGCAGCTGAGGCCAACTTTCTTTCTTTCTTGGGGAAGTAGGACTTGGTCTGTTTTCTCATTGTTACCTAGTAAAAGATGAGTGTAGGACACGTGAACAGTGGCTAACGTGGCTGTAGTAGAAGATAAGAATGGTGGTCAGTGCAGTGCACTGCGTACCTCTCACTATGACTCCTTCCTGTGTGGACAGAAAGTCTGGGTGGTGATGTGCACATGCCTCCATTACAGAGCCTCCTAGTGAATGATATGGGGGGTTACACTGGGGATATCTTTTTAGTGATCACACAGCCTTCAGATGCCACCAGATGGGGACTGGACCACTGACCTCATCACGTATGAAGGGGCTATGGCTATGTTTACCCGTCCCTACTATCTCTTCCAAGGGGAATGACCCAGAAAATTAATAACTTCAGAAAACCTATATGGTAAAGTGAAGCCTGTAAAGGGTTGTAAATGATTCCCTTTACAGGGCAAGCTGGATATTAAGCCTTGGAAAGGATGATATTGAAAAACATTTCACTAAATAATTTATGCAAATATGCTTCATAACAATGCAAAATACCCTTAAATATGCAGCTAACTCTTAAATACGCAGCTATATTTATTATGTTACACAATTATTTTACAAATAAAAACAAGTAATTTGCAATTTTAAATGTTAAGGTTACATGATGACTGATAACAAGTCCATCAGCACTTCAGCAAAGTAGTTTGATTGTAACAGGGATTATAAAAATACATTTAAAACTACCCCCTAACCCACAACCCCATAATAACTCTGAGGTCACTGCAGATTGGGGTAATAATTTGGAGGAACAGGGTAGAGGATTCTAAGAATGTTGCCCACTCACCACAAATGTTCACACTCACAGAGCAGCTTAAGGGGATGAACATGGTTACTGACTGGTGCACCTCAATGTTTGGAAATCAGGATTTTCAAACAGTTTTAATTTAAGAAATCTCAAATTCAAAAAATATGGATCAATATGCACTATATCACAGTGGAAATGCAATGCAGCTGACAGACTAGTCTAATGCTAAATATAATTCATTATTAATAAATGTTTCTGAGGAGATGGAATTGCACTTCAGCTTTATTCTGCAGTCTGTACACTTCAATCAATATTCTGCACTGACGTTTTTGTAACCATGTGTCAAAAATGGAAGGTGTCATGCACTGAATAAAGACAGGTGAATGAAGCAATTCATTTAATATAAAAAAATAAAATTAGTTCAAGATCTGAACAACGAAATGTCAGTACAGTCCGATGAACTATGTAATGCACACTGTATAACGTGATTATGGTAAAACACTTGAGTACTTTAGTTTCATGTGAATTCTTGTATTAAAGCTGGTTCACCTTCTTACTTTTAATGAAACACAAGCCCTATGTATTTATTTATTTATTTATAAACTGTTTACCTGACTAATGTATTAATCTACACAGGACCTTTTTCAGACACACACCGTAAGTACAGTCTGCAGGCATGTAGTCACCTAGGTATCTGTTGCACACTAGAAGCCAAGTCAAATACACAATTACAGCAGGGGAAGGAAGCAAGTGTCTTACCATATCAACGCAAATGAAACTGAATAAAATTATTACGAAGGCAAGAAATGTGTATGCCTCTATTGAGTAAATGCATATATACATGTATTTGAAATATACAGTTTACTATGACAAGTGCGAACACTCGAACGTTGGATTTTTGAATGTCCATCTTGCTAAACAACTCCATGTTGAAAGTTCATATCAGTGAATGCACAGTGCATTCGCTGATATGAACTCGAAGTACTTTCAGAAATCATTGTACAGTGTGGTGTGAGAAATTCATCCCTTTCCTCACTGTAGTGTGATCTCGAAGAGGTGCAGGGGGGCTTACCCCCTGCAAAAAATGTGATGCTAGGTGTAGGAGTTTAGTGTTCCTATGCTCCTATACAAACATAACGTGATGTGTTCGATTTTATTGTCGAATCAGCTGAATACGTTCAGTTGATTTGACATTGTTATTTGTGTTTTTTTTCATGGTTGGAGTTCGGTACTTTAGTCCCAAATTATTTTGTTCATCGGTATTATGATAGTAAACCAAAATATACATGTACATAGCTAGGAATCACCCATATGTGTTTCAGTTGAGTCATTAAACCAAGGTCCTATCTGCTTAAGTTGGTGGTAGCTCAGGTGGATGTAAAAGATCCCATAGAATCTATTAAAAAGACAAGGGGAAGTTTAACAATGCCTGGCTAAATTTCCCCTGGTAGTATAAACATCACCTAGGGTCTGTCCTGAAAATAGGCTACTAGCCTAGTGGGGCTAAACCGGTCAACAAAGAACAAATAAATAAGCAAATAAATAAATAATACTCATCTATTGTATAAAACACACTCAATCAAACACACATACAAACAAAAATATATAAATAAACAGAAAAACATAAGAAACACACCAACATATGTGTATGTGAATGCATATGGTTGTGTTGACATAGTCCTTATCTGGGACAGGGCTTCAAAAGGGTGCATCTGTTGAGAGAGGATCATTGAAGGGATTCACATAATTATAGATTACTTAAAGCAGGGACACTTGACTGTATCCTTCAGGAACAGCACTAACTCTGACCGCAGGTGTTTATTGCCAGTCAAGGACCTCAACAACAGCATAAGTGAGTCCCATGTGTTGGGCTGTATAATGCAGAAGACATTAATCTTTTAAGTTAAGCCGTTTTTCAATTTTCAAAGAATCATAGCATCATTGCAGTGGGATCTTTGAAGATATTGGGAAGGGTAGGAGAAAGCTTGTCTGCTAGAGGAGAGAAATTACATCATTTCAGGAGTATAAAAAGGAGCAAACCATGCAGGAGGTATATGCATGGTGTTAGGAGGAAAGGCAGACGGCATTTCTGAAGACTGAACAATGATGCTTGTGGCAAAGGCCTGGCATGATAACCACTGCAAAAGCACACTTTGTCGGCTGCAGTTTGCGTACGGGAGAGTTTTTTGTGACGTGGAAGCAGTAAGGAGAAGAGTCTGCCCTCCAGCTGTGCAAGTAGAACTGCTTTTTTCACCTGCAGATTTTGCTGCTGGAGAAACATAGCAAGAAATATTCTGGTTATTACTCCAGCTTAGAGGATCACGTGTTCATCTTCAGTCACTTTTACAGATCCAGTGCAAACACAATGGTATGACACCACTGATCACTATAATCATACTGTGTGAGTTTCACCTTCTTAGCTTTTCCATGTCACTGCAGTACTGATGTTTAAATAGCATTATTTGATTACAAAAAAAGAAAAATTAGTCCTATAAATGTGTGAATACTCTGAAAATATTCTGGACATAATGAAATGCTACAAATCTCTTTTTCATATAAGGTTAAATAAATATATTAAAATAGGATCAGGATTAAAAAAAATTATTATAAATACTCAACAAATGAGGTGTCACTTGACAGGGCAAGTCACTTGCGTGGTTTGGTCAGGATGTGTTATAGTTCATAGGTTCATAGTTACATACTAGGTTAATGACCACCAGGGCCTTTATAAGCCTAGCCATGCAATCCAGCTGAATTGTGTCCCTATGTATCATGGGAATTTACTAGGATAGGGTATGTTATTAAACTTCTAGAGGTTATGTGGGGGTGGGGGCAGTAATGGCATTACACTCTGCCTCTGTCAGAGATATGGGGGCCAGACCAGGGGTGAATTTCAAATTTCCCATCCACTAGTCAAGGTTACGCTTAAGTAGGGTTAGTGATGGCCAGGATTCTGTAGTGCATTCTAAAATTGTACCATTGTCTCTCTCTCTCTCTCTCTCTCTCTCTCTCTCTCTCTGTCTCTCTCTCTCTCTCTCTCTCTCTCTCTCTCTCTCTCTCTCTCTGTCTCTGTCTCTGTCTCTCTCTCTCTCTCTCTCTCTCTCTCTCTCTCATGCTCTCATATTTATTTAGATTATTATTAAGACATGTCAGGCAAGTATTCAGATTAAATAAACATTGTTAACTAATGTTGTAAAAGCTTGCAAATACTAGGCAGTAAATCCTTCATATATCACAGAAACCTTTACATGTACGTATATATACCTGTGCGTGTGTGTGTGTGTGTGTGTGTGTGTGTGTGTGTGTGTGTGTTTAAGGCAGATTGTACTCCTTTACAATTCTGGAACAATTGTCTGTTTTAGGATCAGGAAAGAAGCAATAAATACTTATATTACTTGTTTGGTTATAAGATTTGCAAGTAGAGGTTCTAGGAATCCATTCAGAACTGAACAATGTTTATCGACAGCTAATTACATCTAATATAAAAATGATAACAACTTGTACAAAAATGGGGAAGTACATGCTAAAACATATCAAAATGTATGTACTGCTACTCGGCCTGACTTGTGTTCTTAGCTTGCATGTTTGAGCCCAAGAATGAAGAACTCACCCCCCCCCCCCCTCCCCCGACACCATCTGTAGGATCCATACAGGTATCACAGTTTAATAGCTTGGAAATATGAACCTGACAATAACAAAGTCACCCTGGACACTGCTTTTGGGATCTGAACTGAGATCGTAATTTCTCACTGTAGAGTGATGCATGCCTGCTACATATGAACTTTATGCAACTGGTATTTGGAGCTGCAAATGTTTGTTGTAAAGTAAATTTCCAAAAGTCATTTACCCCTATACTAGAGTCCATTTTTGCAAATGCTGTTGCAGCACATTTCAGATGTCAATGAATGAAGATGTTGCTTGCCATCTTATGCTGACCATTTTCAGATTTCATTTCATGCTTTACTTCAAATAGATACAAAGTGCAGTTAACACATCAGGGAGTAAATTAAAATGTTGATACAGTAGGTATGTGTGTAGGGAATAGAAGCAAAATAAGTCTGCACCAGAATTTTGCTGGGGGAATTAAGCCAAAGGGAGAATGGAATAAAAAATAAAGACTGAAAAGAGCTCCAAATAATTTCAGCCCAATTAAATCAGCGAGCCGTATGACACACAACATTGTTCAAAATAAAACAGTAAAAAAATGTGATCTACGGTAGCTTGGTTTTAACAGCGGAGATCGCAGTGTAAGTTCCCAAAAGGTTTTAAGTTTCACACTGGAGGGCAGAAATCACTGGACGATCCCCTCCAGGCAGGACAAGCAGATGGGTGCAATTTAACGACCATAAATATATTGTGTGTGTGTGGGTGTATGTGTGATTTTGGCTACATCACCCTACTGACACCTTAAAATATTAGATTTATAACTATATTATTAAAAGGCAGTTACCCGTTTAAATGCTAAGTTTGTTTGTACACACAGGCACCTTGATAAGAGCTCCTCACTTCAGTAATTTTACCTATCTCAGTCCTCAGAGGAATTTTTTATATTGACAACCTTTGAGCAGAAAAACTCTGAGCAAGTTTTAACTAGCAGGCCTCTCTAGCTTCAAGGCAAGTGTGTGCCAACACATGGAATCACTGTGACCCTTTGTCAGTTCATTATGTCCCAACTTGAAGTATCCCTCAGATTTATGCAGCTGCAGCTGTAAATGCAATTAATTAGAAGTGAATTAAAAGCAGTGGTACAAGTCTAAGCCGCGCAGATTTTGCAGATCCTCCTTATTTTTGCCTCATATTTTTTGTCTGATCTTTATAAAATGTGTGGTTTTCTGGTAAATCACAGGATTGAAGTATGTGAGTTACTGACTTCATATCCATAAGAAAGCTCAAGCTAACACACATCTTGTTATTCTTGTAGCTTTGCTTTCTAAGTGTAAAATAGAAAAAATAAAATCTGTTCCTATTCTGAGCCTTTGTTCCCACCTTTTAGACTTTGTCTAAGTTAATTTCTTGCGCTAAGAGGTTGAGAGGTATAAGCAGTGATGAATAAAAAACACAAGAGCAAAAAACATAAAATATAACTGAGTTAAAATGTTTAATATCCCGAAGGGAAAAGAGTGCCTGGGCTAAATCCTCCCCGTCTATTAAATCTAGATAAATGAATGAATGCAGTAAACATGTAAGTATTACAAGGGGACAACCGATGCCGATGTGGCGCACTTCAAAGCTGCATCCCCCTCCCGCCGGGTCCCAGCTGGAAACACATTCCCTCGGTCCTTGCTTTGCTTTGTTTTTCCCCAGAAGGGAAGTTCTGGACTTTATCAGCGCTAATTCATTCTGTTGTAACTTCTGCTAAGTCTGTGCAACAGTAAAAACAAAGAGAAAAGCTTTAAAAAGTGACCCGACAGTGGGCGCGGGACGGTACTTACTGGTCCAGTGGCTATCCCAGACGAGGGTGTGCGGGTCACCGCGATGCTCTCAGCTTGTAGCCACTCCGGACAAAGGTCATGTCGTGCTGAACTTGGAGGAACCGCGATCCGAACTTGAGGCTGCAGGATAACCCAGTTCCAGACGATGCTGCTGCCTGATGCGTTCCTCTCTGCGTGGCTCCGACCAGCAGACTTTTTGGAAAGTTTAGCTTAAAGTTTCCAAGCAGCCAAAAAGGAGGGGCGGATGGGGGGGGGGGGTGACATCAACTACTGCGGTTGATAGGCCCTCCCGAAAGGCCGGAGTCTGGCTGCTGATTCCAAGGGAGGAGGAGGTTCATGTCCCGAAGACAACCAGCCCCCGCCCGGCGCGTTGTTAACTGTACGGGGGGGGGGGGGTGGGGGGGGTGATGGATGGTTAGGGATTTACCGAGCATGGAGGGGTGCACACTGCACAGGATGGGAGGGGGTGCACACTGCACATGATGGGAGGGGGTGCACTGCACAAATCAGTGACTGATAGTAACAATGGGCGCGGGACATAGGTCTCACCACTTACCTCCAAAACCAGGAACAAAAATAATCAGGAGCAAATATTCCATTTCGGGTACACTTTTTATTTATATCTATTTATTTTTATTTATTTATTGGTTAAGCAGTGCTGATTAAAAACAAAATAATACTTGAATGGATGGACTTGAATTAGCATGAATATAATGAAATGTGTAACTGTAAACCTGGAAACAATTCAGCTTTCCTGAGAAATGTACAGATTTTAAGACGGACAGAACAAAATGTGAGCAAGAATCAAGGACAGTTAAGAGGTATTTTTAGGGAGTTGGGTTCTGTGTACCCTCACCCTAGCTTTACAGACCTCCGGGAGTACTTAGCTGATAAAGAAGAATTTTACACCTGGACTTGTATATGACCTTACCTGCAGACCCACACATTGTGCACTTCTACCTCTTTAGTTACTCACTAGTGGATACAGTCCCAAATTAAGGGAGAAGGATTATCCCACGTTTTTATTGAAATATGTTCTTTTATGGCCATTTTTCAGCTAAGAAAGATTTTTTTACGCCTCATTCTTCTTTTGAGGCAAAGTATGTGGATATCGGACATCATATTTACACACGATTTATTTATATAGATTCATAGGTTCATAGATTCATACTAGGCTAACTGCCCTTGCAAGCTATTTTAAGCCTAGCCAATTATCCCCTGGGAGATTCAAACCCTGTACATTGTGTTTGTAAGGCAAACACCTTAACCATTATATTGTTGAAATGTAAAGGATGAAAGGTGCAGCAGGGCCCTGACATAATTTTAATCACTTATGAGGTCTTCTAGTCTTATAAAGTGCACAGACAAATGTCATAGGAACTGATATTGGGGTGATAAATGTAAACACTGCATGTATACACAGGTTCATAGGTTCGATTACTAAGATTCCAATTTGCCTGTCTTTAAGACATTTGACTGACTCAAAGCATGATGTCAATTATCCATCTCCCTATATTATCTATTTTGCAGTTTTTACTGAATGGGTTATCTGTTTAACTTTTTACAGTTTGATTTAGATGCTTTGACATATTTTGGGGGCACTCTAATGTCTACGGACATCAGACTTGTTTATGAGCTCAATATTTCTAAAGGACAGCCAAACAATCCATTTATGCTGTGTTGAGGTTGCAGAAATTCAAAACCTAGCATGTCTAACGCTAGTGGGGTTTGCTTTTAATGGTCTGAATGTACCCATAAAGACTTAAAATGTAAAAAGGCATGGGCATTCAGAAGCCATGTAGCTGAAACACTTGTATGTCCTTAACAGGTCATTTGCATGTGTCCCATGGCTCCCCACCTTGCATGTCCTTAACAGGTCATTTGCATGTGTCCCATGGCTCCCCACCTTGCATGTCCTTAACAGGTCATTTGCATGTGTCCCATGGCTCCCCACCTTGCATGTCCTTAACAGGTCATTTGCATGTGTCCCATGGCTCCCCACCTTGCATGTCCTTAACAGGTCATTTGCATGTGTCCCATGGCTCCCCACCTTGCATGTCCTTAACAGGTCATTTGCATGTGTCCCATGGCTCCCCACCTTGCATGTCCTTAACAGGTCATTTGCATGTGTCCCATGGCTCCCCACCTTGCATGTCCTTAACAGGTCATTTGCATGTGTCCCATGGCTCCCCTCTCTAGGAGGTTTCAGGTTTTACACAGTGAAGACTTTAAAGTGTTTGAGTCTTTCTTGCAATTTGTACTGAATGGTTTGTTTGTGTAACCTTTTTATCCTTTGCTTTTATCTATCTATCTATATATATATATATATATATATATATATATATATATATATATATATATATATACCTATATAGGTGACTTTTTGTTGTAAGAGGAAGGTTAATAATAAAATGCCATTACTGACAACTCTGGAAGGACTCATCCAGCAATTTTTGCAATGTTTTTCCTTACACAGGAAGTCTGCTGTTCTATCATCTTCTATATCACATAGGCAGCATCTGCTGAAATCTCACACCATCTGTTTCTTGATAAAATTTCCCCATTTCTTCCCAGAATTCAAATAAAATAATGGCAGCATGGAGTTCTATAATAAATAATGACAAAAATTAACCTGTTAAATCATCTATCTGCACTCATGCAAGCAAGTAGGGACACTGATTTATGGTTATAAAACTGATCTTTCATGAGCTAACATTGAATGAGTTATACCTGTGATTAAGTGCAAATTCCAATAATTAGCATTAGAGGCATAGCTGGCTTTGTAGCACCTAGGGCTAATATCTGTACTACTGTCCCAGCTCCCCAGCTGCTCATTTGAAGAGCAGAAAAGAAAGTGTACTGGTACGCTAGCCGAATACATGCCCCATCTTCCTGCCCAAGCTCTTCAGTGGAACAGCCAAAAAAAAATTAAAAAGAAAAAAAAAAAAAAAAAGTCCATAATCTGGTGGCTGCTGCTCCTGAAATATATATCCTTTTTCTGCATCCTACCCCAACCCTCCCCAGGGCTGAGAGGCAATTAAATTAAAAAGGGGTCCATAATCAGGTACCTGGGGTTTCTGAAATGCAGGATCCAATCAGGTTTAATTTCTGTGCCCTGACTCGACATTCCTTCCTCAGATTTTAGTTTGGAAAAAGAAACAAATCTTTTTTCTTTTTCTTTTAAACTACAGCAAACTACAGTTATACCATGTATGGACCACTACAGTGCTCAGATTTTGGTAAACATATAAAAAGAAACATTTTTTTTAAACTGTAGTAAACTGTAAGCAGTTGCTACATTTATTGCACATGGAGCAAGCACTACAACTCTCAGGTTTTAGTTAGAGAGAGAAAGAGACAAACCTTTTTATTCTTTTAATTTGTAAAAACACTGCTCAGGTTCCTAGATGAATGCTGCTTTGAAGGGACATATTAACCTAGCCAACAACCAACAGCAGAATCAAACCATGTACCTTGTGTTTGTGAGGCAAATACCACAACCATTGTACCAAACCCACCTACTTCCGACATTGTTACACTTTAGATGATATAAGGAGTGCTACTGTGCTTGGGTTTGACTGCAAATGTAATATAAGCTTTTAAGAGATATCAGGACAGGATGGCCAATCATGAGCCCTAACACTTTGTGCCTGGGGCAATTACCACCTTCACCCCCACCCTAAATCTGCTACTGATTGACATGATTCTGTCATAATGTGATCCAGCATACTAGGGTCTGCAACTCATTGAGAAAGAAGAAACAATTGAAAGGAAAACAAATGATAAAAAATGTATTTTCCTAGAATGTGCTCTACATTATTACAAATGGCAAAATAATCATCTACACAGTACCTAGTGCTGGACATTACTTGTTATAACTCAGTTTTACAATGATACTCTGTGATGACTGGTGTACTCTGACTAGACTGGTGGCAATGCCTCCCCCACTTCAAAGTATGTCTTATATGAATTCACCGCATATGTGGCCACTAAAAAGACTTAAGTAAAATAGAGGAATCTTTTATAAATTTACAGAGATTTTCTTAAAACAGTGGAATTCTTTCCAAGTAGTACAAAGCTCTCCACTAGAATCTCATATATTCTAACCTAGAAAGACAGTAGTCTTTGAATAATAGTATGAATTTGCTAGCAGCTCACAGAGAGTAACTTTAAACTGATTTTCTCTGGAAGACCATTTGGTTATCAGGGTTTGAACCCATTCAGTTTTCCCTCGCTCTGCTCAGACTTGCTCCGCTCCCCTACCCTACCTGCAGTTTCCACCCATCCCTTCTCTTCTTTAATTCAAAACAGAACTCCACCCCACCATCCCGATCAATCACCTCTGTTCCTCCTCTTAAAACAGAACCATTCATCTATTTTCCATTATAAAATCTACCGGTCATCTCTACTTCTTCCCTCCTTTAGCCAGTCTGCCAATCAATTCCCACCCCCAATCATACTTTTATCTCCCCCTCACCTCATAAACATATAAGATCAGCAGTATCTGTAGCAATATTTTGAATACCTGTACATTACAAATCCCTACAATTGCCTGTTACTACATCTCATTTCACCTAGACATACCACAGTTAAGGATGCTCATCTTACACATACTCCACTTATAATCATACCCTAAGACATAGTACACTTATAATCATACCCTAAGACATACTCCCTTTATAATCATACCCTAAGACATACTCCACTTATAATCATACCCTAAGACATACTCCACTTATAATCATACCCTAAGATATACTCCTCTTATAATCATACCCTAAGACATACTCCACTTATAATCATACCCTAAGATATACTCCCCTTATAATCATACCCTAAGACATACTCCACTTATAATCATACCCTAAGACATACCCCCCTTATAATCATACCCTAAGACATACTCCCCTTATATTCATACCCTAAGACATACTCCACTTATAATCATACCCTAAGACATACTCCCCTTATAATCATACCCTAAGACATACTCCATGTATAATCATACCCTAAGACATACTCCCCTTATAATCATACCCTAAGACATACTCCACATATAATCATACCCTAAGGCATACTCCCCTTATAATCATACCCTAAGACATACTCCCCTTATAATCATACCCTAAGACATAGTCCACTTATAATCATACCTTAAGACATACTCCCCTTATAATCATACCCTAAGACATAGTCCACTTATAATCATACCCTAAGACATACTCCACTTATAATCATACCCTAAGATATACTCCCCTTATAATCATACCCTAAGACATACTCCCCTTATAATCATACTCTAAGACATACTCCCCTTATAATCATACCCTAAGACATACTCCACGTATAATCATACCCTAAGACATACTCCCCTTATAATCATACCCTAAGACATACTCCACATATAATCATACCCTAAGACATACTCCCCTTATAATCATACCCTAAGACATACTCCCCTTATAATCATACCCTAAGACATACTCCCCTTATAATCATACCCTAAGACATACTCCACGTATAATCATACCCTAAGACATACTCCCCTTATAATCATACCCTAAGACATACTCCCCTTATAATCATACCCTAAGACATACTCCACGTATAATCATACCCTAAGACATACTCCCCTTATAATCATACCCTAAGACATACTCCCCTTATAATCATACCCTAAGACATACTCCCCTTATAATCATACCCTAAGACATACTCCCTTATAATCATACCCTAAGACATACTCCACGATAATCATACCCTAAGACATACTCCCCTTATAATCATACCCTAAGACATACTCCCCTTATAATCATACCCTAAGACATACTCCACGTATAATCATACCCTAAGACATACTCCCCTTATAATCATACCCTAAGACATACTCCCCTTATAATCATACCCTAAGACATACTCCACGATAATCATACCCTAAGACATACTCCCCTTATAATCATACCCTAAGACATACTCCCTTATAATCATACCCTAAGACATACTCCCCTTATAATCATACCCTAAGACATACTCCACGTATAATCATACCCTAAGACATACTCCCCTTATAATCATACCCTAAGACATACTCCCCTTATAATCATACCCTAAGACATACTCCCCTTATAATCATACCCTAAGACATACTCCCCTTATAATCATACCCTAAGACATACTCCACGTATAATCATACCCAAGACATACTCCCCTTATAATCATACCCTAAGACATACTCCCCTTATAATCATACCCTAAGACATACTCCCCTTATAATCATACCCTAAGACATATTCCCCTTATAATATGTTCCTTTACTCATCTCACCTCTAGTTAAAATACTCCTTAGTGTTCTACTCTATCCTTTTGTCTCTGTTGTAAAGATGTGCTACAAAACTATACTATACCTTTCACCCTATTATATCATCTGACAGACTACCATACAGTCGCACCTACAGTCATCTCAGCCCCTATTATATCACCTGACAGACTACCACACAGTCGCACCTACAGTCAGCTCAGCCACTATTATATCACCTGACAGACTACCATACAGTCGCACCTACAGTCAGTTCAGCTCTTATTATATCACCTGACAGACTACCATACAGTCACACCTACAGTCAGCTCAGCCCCTGTTATATCACCTGACAGACTACCATACAGTCGCACCTACAGTCTGCTCAGCAACCAACACCTATACAACTAACCAAGGCTGCCATTTCCAAACATAAATTCCACCATACCTCTTCAAAGATTCTCTGTACTACCTGTGATGCCCGGCCCTGGCCCCAGCAATCAAGGAGGTCACACAGAGAGGGTCCTCCCAAAGCTTCTTTAAGCTTCTGGAATACCTGATCACATGCTGGGGTCCACACTACCTTATCTGGCCTGTTCTTCCCTTTTAGGCATGTGAGTGGAGCAGCTATCATACTATAACTAGGGACGGACTTTCTGTAGTACCTTGCTGTCCCTAAGAATGCCCTCACCTGCTTTTTGGTAACAGGTGCAGGCCATGCCTGAATGGTTTCCACTTTGGTAGGTTCTGGCCTTATCTTACCACTCCCCACTCTATGTTCTAGGTAGGAGACCTCTGCCATACCCATCTGACATTTGCTCGGTTTAATGGTCAACCCTGCCCTCTGTAGTCTGCCCAGCACCTCCCTGACATGCTGAAGGTGCTCTGGCCAGGAATGGCCATAGATGGCAATATCACCTAGTTAAGCAACGGCAAACCCTCCTGCTCCAGCTAGGGTATTATCTACCAGCCTCTGGAAAGTCACTGGGGCATTTTTCTTCCCAAAAGTATCTTTGTGAACTCATACAAGGAAAAAGGAGTCACAAAGGCTGATTTGTCTCTGGCACTGGGAGTCAAGGGCACCTGCCAGTAACCCTTGGTAAGATCAATGGTTGTAAGATACTTAGCCACAGTCGGCTGCTCTAAGGCCTCATCCGTCCTAGGTATGGGGTTAGCATATGACTCTGTGTGACTATTTAATTTTCTGTAGTCCACACAGAACCTGGTGCTGCCAACTTTCTTTGGCATCAGCACCACTGGGGAAGCCCAGGGACTGTTGGACTCTTGAATCAACCCAAGTTCCAACATCTTCTGTACCTCTTCCCTCAGAGTCTGTCTGACTCTCTCAGGCACCCTATGAGGGGCCTGCCTAATAGACCTTTGGGGTCCTGTAGCCACCTGGTGCTGCACCAGGTGGGTGCACCCTGGTTTCCCAATGAACATGTCCCCAAATTCCTGCAACACTGCTCGTATTTCTTGAATCTGGGTAGGAGATAGTTGCTGGGATATTGCTACCCCTTCCACTGAGGTGTCAGCCCAAGCCTCACTGAGGAGATCAGTCACCAAATCTCCCTTAGACTCCTCCTGCAATCAACTGCAAATGCTCAGCACAAGGGCCTTCCTATCATGGTAAGGATTCATCATGTTAACATGGAACAATTTGTGCCCCTACCATCTGCCTAGCAGTTCCACCATGTAGTTAACATCACTTACCTTTCTTACCACCTTGTAGAGTCCCTCCCAAGCCGCTTGCAGTTTGTTGTGTCTGACAGGAATTAGAACCCTTACCTGCTGCCCCACAGCATACTCTCTAGCTTAAGCATTCCTGTCATACCATACCTTTTTCTGTTGTTGGGCTTCTGCCAGGTTCTCCTGGGCCAAGCCCATGAATTCCCTGAGCCTTGTCCTAAGGTTTAGGACATGTGCCACAACAGACTCCTTGTGAGACTCACACTCACCTTCCCACTCATCTCGAATTAAATATAGAGGCCCCCTCACCCTATGCCCATACAGCAACTCAAGGGGTGAAAAACCTGTGGATTTCTGGGGAACCTCTCTGTAAGCAAACAACACAAGGGGCAAATATTTGTCCCACTCCCACTTAAACTGATCTACAAATGCCCATAGCATGGACTTGATTGTAGAGTTTAACCTCTCAACAAGACCATTAATCTGGGGATGGTAGGGGGTGGTCTTCATGTGCTTCACCCCACAGGACAAGCCAGCAGGTCTGACATGAAATTGGCACCTCGGTCAGTCAGTATTTCTTTTGGGAAACCTAACCTGCTGAAAATCTCTAACAAAGCATTTGCCACCTTCTCTGCCTCAATGAAGGACAAAGCCACCGCCTCAGGGTATCGTGTAGCATAATCCACTACCACTAGGATATACTTTTTCCCTGTGGAACTTGGGGTACTCAGACGACCCACAATATTTATAGCTACCCTCTGAAATGGCTCTTCAATCACAGGCAAAGGCATGAAAAGAGCTCTCACCTTGTCTCCTGCCTTGCCTACCTTTTGGCACTGCTCACAGGTCCTGCAGTACCCTGTTACATCTCTGGAAATTCCAGGCCAATAGAAGTTCTGCATAATACGCCTCTTTGTATGTTTTATGCCCATATGACCTGAAAAGGGAATATCATGGGCTATGGTTAGAAGCACTAGATGGTAGGCTCTAGGCACTACCAACTGCTGTTCTCTCTCCTTCTAGCCCTCTCTCAGGGGGTCCACTCTCTGTACAGTAACTCTTTGTCCCAGTATACAGATTTCCTCCTTCCCTTGAGAATCAGGTGCCTCCCTAGCTACCTGCCTCAGGCCTTGCAATGTACGGTCTGAGAGCTGAGCCTGTCTCAACTATCTCATTGTAACCCTTCCCAGCTCCCCTTCCACAGGAAGTCTGGCATCCTCTGACAGCAGTGCCTCATTGTCAGCCTGGGTACTACTACTCACCTCTACCTTTGCAGTTACCCTGTCCAAGGAAGCATCAGTACCCACAAGTAGCTGTGGCTCACGTTTAGTCTTATACAGCATAGCTCACTCCCTGAAGTAACCCCCTCATCAGTCCTGGCTGCAAGTATGCAGTCTGTCTGGGTCTCCCCCAGGCTACCAGACCCACATGCTTGTCTTCTAGCCTGATCGCATGTAACTGCATAAGTACATGATACTGCCTCATCCAAATCTTTCCCTCACAGGACATCTGTAGGATGGTAGTTTAGTACCCCTGTTGCCTCAAGACAACCTACTATTAGCATTTTGTCTTTCCCACTTACTGGCTCCCTCATCTTTGGTTACCCACCTTGCCTCAGTGGACACCTGTATGCCACATTCCCCACTGGCTGCATTCAAAACATTTCACCCTATGTCCTGCTCATGTACCTGGACTACTGGCTTCCCCTGCTATTGACAAATTCTGTTGTGGCAGTCTGTGCTGCACACCATGGGTTCCTTTAGACCCATGAGCAGTACTGGGGGTCCCCTTCCTGTGCAAGGCTGGCCTGCTGGCCACGTATAGGTCTCCCTTCTTCCCCAACACATCTGAAGTAGCACATTGTCTCTCAGTTAACCAGATCCTCATGTCCTCGGGTAAAGTGCTAAGGGCTTGTACCCTCACCAAAAGGTCTGCCAGCCCATCAAAAATGGTGACCTGATATCCACTCACTCAGCTTTGAACATAAGTGTTCAGTTCAGCAACATATTCACACACACTTTCATCTGCCTTGCGTCTATGCTCACAAAACCTATTACTATACATTTCAGGTGTTAGCTTAAAACATTTTAAAAGACATTTTTTTACAGCAGTATAATCAAGACAGACAGAGTCAGGCATTTTTGATAAAGAAGTTACAGCTTTCCCATGGAGTAAGGGGGTCAGGAACCATACCCAGAGCCTTTGGTCAACACTATACTGTTTGCATACCCTCTCAAACATATGAATGAAACTATCAAAATTATCCCCCTCTTTAAATTGAGGAAGAATTTTACTGACCTGTTAGAGTTCTGGGGACCAGTTACTCCCTTCCCCATTACTTCCATGACTCAGGCGAAGAGTCAGCATTTCCCTCTCATGCCTCCTCTGACAGTCTTTATCCTCAGTCTCTATCTCCAAATGCTTGGCCTCCAACTCATGTCTCTGAAGCTCCAGCTGGATTTTTAAGTCCACTGCAGAAAGGTTGAGCTGTCCATTCTCTGAGGATATTGTTTCTCCACTGCCAGTCTGATTGTCCTCCTGGATGCTGTTTTCCGATGCAGCTGTAACCACGGCTGCAATCAGGTCTGCCTTAGTCAGGTTTCCATGCACCAGTCCCCTAACCTGGCAAATCTCCACCAGCTGGCACCTTGTCAGATTTCCATACTCCTGTGCTGACATGCTGCCTGTTCACCCTGACTAACTAAGCTGACAAAAGAAATAAAACAATTCTGATGTGAACTCTGAGTATTTACTGCATGGCTGTTTTAGAGCACAAAACACCTTCAGAGATCACTGTACATAAGCTACAGGATTCACTCTACCCACACCACTGCAAGCCAATTAGTATTTGCCAACTAATTAATATGTGATGTGGATATCCACCACCACCACAAATGTGAAGTGGATCCCACCACTGCAAACCACATGCAATGCTCGTGCCCTGGCCCAACAATCAAGGAGCTTCAGTCCTCACCACTAACACCAAATAAGGCATCTCATATAAGAGGCAAGGATAACAAATACACATGGTAAAGTACAATTTCCCTTAAGTGCACAAAGAGATCACATTCAGTCTCGGGCTGGTTGCTCCCTTGCTCCCCAGGTCCCCAATAAGTCCCCCACTGGCACAGCTATAGGGTCCAGATCTCAGCCTAACTGGCAAGCTAGCCTCCAGTACACTCTTTGTCCAACCAGTGCTTTGTGTCCCTGCCCAGGTAGCTGACACACACACACACACACACACACACACACACAAACACACACACACTTTGAGATAAGTATTTATACAACTTCACAGACACTGCTGGGAAAGGCTGACATAGATTCTCTAACTGTGCCCCTTTACCCTGACTGTACAGTAGTAATCACTGCCACCATCAGCTAATACTTATCAGCTACCCAAAGGCCCTTAAAAGGATGTCCAATTATTACTGTGCAATATTATTATCCAATAGTAGTGAAACATAAGCAATCTTAAGGCTTTGGAAGGGGTTATTACAGGTTCACTTATAAGCATGCAATGTACTCTAGAGCTTACTTTATCTCTACATAAACCAGCCACTGGTAAAAGGTTTTTAAAATACTTAATAATAAATAATTAAAACCCAAGACAATACTACTACACCACAGTGCTATTCCATAGTTCAGAGATCACACCGAACCTTAAAACAATACAGTAGGAAAGTTCTGATATAACAGAAAAACACTTAAATCTTTATAGTCCTAGCTATTTCCACAAACACCTCCAGGTTGGTGGCACAGCACGAAGCATCAGAGACTATCCATGTGCAATTAACTGTGGGTAAAACTGCCTTCCAGTTTATAGCCTGCTACAGACCACCCTGCCAAACACAGGAACCCCACTTGGCCTTCCTGAGAATACTGGAAAATATGAAGGTCTCTCCAAACACCATTATATTGGGCGACTTCAACTACCCAAACATAGACTGGGAGCATTACTCTAGCTCCAACACCCTAGCCCAAAGGTTCCTAGAATTTATAAACTCAAATGCTATGGAACAACTTGTTACCACTTCCACAAGAGGGGAAAACATACTGGACCTGATCACCACCAACATGGGGACACTATGCTCTAGACCAGAAGTGTATCCCTCACTGGTAAGATCAGACCATAAACTAATCTCACTGGATATTCACATCCCGACCCCACCCCCTGCCCAGAAAACCACAGTGAAAAACTTCTCTAAAGCAAATTTCACATGCCTCAAAACCGAGGCAAAATCCTTCAAAGTCCCCGGGCCTGTGGAAAATACAGCCCAGACCGCGGAATCCTTTATAAACACATTCTATGAACACCTTCAGGAATGCATGGATCATGCACTCCCAAATAAAACCAAGACCCAATCCTCCAAAGGCAGACATCCTGTCTGGTGGACCCCAGCCATAAACAAACTATACAATAGAAGGAGGAAGCTACTACATGATAGAGCAAAATCCCAAAAAGGGAAGGCATCTCTGATCAGTATTAGCAAAAAACTACGGGCAGTCATAAAATCGTCTAAGGCCAGCTTCGAGAGAAAAATTGCACAGGACACTAAAGATAATCACAAGGCTTTCTTTAGTTATGTTAGGAACCTGGGTGGGAATTCCCAGATATGCTCAGAATTAGTCCAAAATGACAAAAAATACACCGAGCCCACAGACATTGCCAACATCCTAGTTGACAGGTTCAGTGCAAACTTCTCCCCCCTCTCCCCACCAAAAGGGCAAATATCTATCCCAGCAGAGTGCTGCCCCCCTGACATCTCAGATGCTCAAGTAAGAGCCACCCTCTCCAAAGCAAAAAACACAGCATCAATGGGACCAGATGGTGTCCCGGGCTGCATCCTACATGAACTCCAAGAAGAGCTAAACCCAAACATAAAACTACTGTTCAATCTTAGCCTTACTACAGGATATGTACCCAAAGAGTGGCGTACAGCAACAGTGGTCCCTCTCCACAAAGGTGGTGTCTCAACGGATCCTGGAAACTATCGCCCCATAAGCCTGACTAGCTTGGTCTGCAAAGTTCTGGAAAGGATCATCATGGACCTCATAAATAAAGATATTGGGGACATACAGTCACTGGATCCTACCCAGTTTGGCTTTGTTAAGGGCAGATCCTGCCTCTTAAACCTGGTCAATTTCTTTGAAACAGTCACCAAGGCCATTGACGAGGGGAAGATGGTCCACACAGCCTACCTGGACCTCACAAAAGCCTTCGATACAATACCCCACTCGGGCATTATAGATAAGCTCACCAGCTTAAATTTAAACACCTATGTCACTAGATGGGTTGCAAACTGGCTCAAGGACAGAACCCACATGGTTAGAATTGCTGGAGCGATGTCAGACTCCAAACCAGTTACAAGTGGCGTCCCACAAGGCTCAGTCCTGGGACCTCTCTTGTTCGGTATATATTTCTCGGCGGTACAGGCCAACACGGAAGGACTGTAGCTGACCAAGTTCACAGATGACTGCAAACTGGGTGCCATAATCAACTCTCCAGCTGACACAAGCATCCTCCAAAAGGGCCTCATAGAAACAGACAACTGGTGCCAGAGCAATGGCCTCAAGCTAAACGCCAAAAAGTATGTAATGTAGAAAAGCAACTAAGTAAAATTCCGAAACCAGTACCAAGTAGCTCGAACAGTACGGAGGGTAAATAATAGAGTAAAAGGATGAATCTCCACCAACAAGACTGTGTAAAACACAATTTAATCCACTCAGCTCAATAAACAGAAATAAAATACACGATGCAAATACATCCAACATCAAGGGTTAAGCACTTTCATCTGTACCTTGCCAGACTTCTTCAGAACCGTTGAATTGCTTTCTTAGCTCAATTTTATACCAAGTTTTGGTGCCAGAATTTTAATTAATTAATTGGATTCGTAAAAACATTAATTATAATTCAAGGAAGCTTTTAAAATCACATGTATAGCTACCTTTTACATTCAAATGCATGGTGTGTCCATTACAATTCATTTAAATCTATGTTAAAAACTTTTAATATAACATATTAAAATATTAAAATACATTAATATCTAAATATAAATATTAAATAAAGTACTATAAAAACTCTATAATTTTATATTAAGTGCTATGAACTTGTTGTAATATAAATTACTACAATAATTGTGCCATAAAACAGTACAAATTAACTGAAGGGTTACAAAATTTGACCAATAAAAATGGGATCCCTTTTCACACTGTTGGTCCTTGGTTTTACATAAATAAACCATAGGGGTAACCTACATAACATGGTAATGAATAATGTACATAATGTAAATAATGTAATAGTGTGACAAGACTGTCCACTAAGAATAAATCTCCATGTTTAACAGGATCCGAGTATCAGAAATGGTTTCAAACTAATATGTTCATTGAGTCCTGGGAATGTGGTGGCATCAAGGCAAATCTGCCATCTACTCTCCAGGAACCCTAATCTAGCCTTCCAATTTCCCTTACCAACTATTCTGTCTACCTGATCTAATATAGCAAATTTGAACATGTGATCTTTGCCTTTAGCTATAACATGTTTGCTAAGTGCATTCTTCTCATCACCTTTTTTCATCTTGTAAGTATGTTCATAAATCCTGGTTTTAAGTTTTCTTTCTGTTTTCCCTATGTAATATGCGTTGCACTTTGTACAGGTGGCTAAGTATACGACTGCTTGGGTATTGCAATTTCCTGATTTGAATTTGCATATATTTTTCATAGAGTTTTTCAATTTGATACTGTAATCAACATTAATATATTGGCACTGTCTACATGTGCCACATTTTTTGTTCCTTTTATCTTGCAATATTTCTCATTATTCATATTGTCACTTCTTTCTATTAATCTCTTTAAATTGTATCCTGTTTTTAATACCATACTTGGGGTATTCCCTACTATTTGTCTAACTTCCTCATCATTAGTGAAAATGGACCAATGTCTACGTAATATTTCCTTAACGATGTTAGTGTATGGATTGAACATTATAACACACACTCGTCTGTTAAATTCTTTATTGGTCTTTATGTAAATGTCTTCTTTCTCTAATAATGAACTGTATTTTGTACCCCATTGGGATCTAACATAATCAACTACATCTTCAAGCATATTGGTTGGATAACCTCTTTCCATAAATAGTTTTTGGATAAAATCTAGCTCTTGTGTCATGATTTCTCTTGTAGATGACACACGTGCAGCCCTCACACATTGACCTTTGACCACATTCTTAAAAGTGTGTGGGGGATGACAGCTCCCATATTGAATGTAATCATTGGAGAAAGTGGGCTTTCGATATAATTTAGACTCATAACCATCTTCATTAATACTGATGTATGTGTCTACGTATGCTATGCCCCGTTTTTCCACTGAATGTGTAAAACTCAAAAATTCCGTGGTATTATTAATATAGTTAATAAAGGCAGGAATACTATCCGTTTCTCCTTTCCATACAATAAATATGTCATCCAAAAATCGTGTGTATAATAGCATTTGTTTGTAATATTCACTGGGGAATATGAACTGATCCTCCCATTCTAACATCACTAAGTTGGCGAATATGGGTGCACAGGATGCACCCATAGCCACGCCCTTAGTTTGTCTAAACATTTCTCCTTGAAATTCGATGTAATTATGATCCAATATGAGTTCCATCATACTCATAATTAGATTAATTTTATCCCAAGTAAGCCCTGAATACTTTCTCATACTGTTACAAAAATATTCTAAACCTGTATCCTTGGGTATGCAGGAAAAAAGATCTTTTACATCCACCGTTATGAAGGTGATATCCACATCCCACACATCCCTGTTCAATTTGCTAAGGAAATGCCAGGAGTCCTTAATGAAATGTGGAACATTATTATATATGTGTTTCGTCCAGTGATCCACTGTTACACCCATATTAAATGTTTTTGATTTAGATCCGGATAAGATTGGTCTATATGGGGGGTTATTTAGATTTTTGTGAATCTTAGGAATACCTATGATGTGTGCCATAATTGGATATTCATTCCTTATAAAATTATAATGTTCTTCTGTAATTCTATTGTCCAATAGATATTCTTTGATGGCTAAGTCTATCCACCTGTAACCAATGTTGATCTGGTTAAGCGAAACTACCTCATAGTTGCCAGAATTAAACAATATATCATGAATCTGGTTCTGGTAGTCGCATTGGTATGCTAGTATGTTCCCCCCCTATCCGGTTTCATAATCCTAATTTCTTTGTTTGAAATGATATCATATAACATTTTTCTTTCATCCTTCGTTAAATTATCTCTTGATGTATCTTGTGAATCTTCTCTTTTCCCCGTTTTGTTATATAAAGCATATACTTCTCTACACACCGCTTGTTCATATAGAGCTACATGAGTATTGTGAGGTGGAATATATGTACTTTTCCTAACCAATTTATTTTCACTAACTTTAGAACCCTCGTCGGTGCCCTTAAAAAATAAAGCCAAGTTTAATCTACGACAATATAATTTTACCTCCTTTATAATGTCAAATAGATTAAAACTTACTGTAGGAATATATTTCATTCCTTTACTAAAGAGCGTAAATAGTTCTTGTTTTATTTCCACATTGGTGTAGTTATATACCATAAATCCATTAAAATTAAAAATCATAGGACAACCCTTGTTTGCATTTTCCTCGCTTTTATCACTTTCATGTATCTCAGTAGTCGCACTTCTCACCATATTTTCCAAAGAAGTGGTGAGATTTCCTTTTCTACTATGTTTCAATATCTCTTTTGAAATTTCTTTGGGGCAGGAAAAAATCTGCCCCCTTGAAAATTTGTGTTACCATCCTGTCTGTCATGTTTATTCCTACCTTCACTTTGTTCCAAATAATTTGTATTGGTGCCTTTCCTCTGTTGTTGTGGCCAAATGTATACTCTATCTATCTGGTATTGTTCAGTATCTCTCTCCACTTTATGCACTTTCCTATTGTATACACTCTTCACCCTATAACTAGCTGTCTGGAACTGTTTTAAAAACAACTCTTGCCATATATCAAATTCATTGTCACATGTGATTTCTTCATTTAAAACTTCTAACTCATTTAATAGCTTAGCTATCCTTTCATCATTGTATTTCATTAACATTTTCATATACATATTACCAAACATATCAAATAATTTATTAAAATCTTGTTTAACAGTGGTACTATAATCGATCCCTAAAGGAAGTTTAAAAAAACGTAACCCCTTAGGCACAATCTGTGCATTCATGCACTTCTCCAAATACACGTTGTCAAGCTTTGCACTTTTAAACTGTATCAACTTTTTACCTAAAAGGTTAATCTTCATTTTCATACTATTAGATGGTATGCTAGGAGCATACCTGTCGTATCTATGTTTAAAATCAACATCCAAATTAAATTCGTAGTCATCAGCTAAAAAGTCATGCATAATTTTGTCCTTATTTCCCTTATTTTCAGTAACTTGAATCGTCGAATTTATACCATACTTTTCATTTGGATTATATATAGGTTTAGGGCTTGAAATAAATTCTTTAAATGAAGTACCTGTTTGTGCTTTGTTATTCACTCCCTTACTAATCGCATTAGAATACGTTTTGGTTTTTTCACATTGTTTCAGACAAGCCCCAAGTCTCTGTGTCTCCTCCTTATGATGAAACAAGCTGAAATCAAAGGTAAATTCAGCTTCGGATAACACATTGTCACCCGTTTCTTTTATGTCTATGCACGTAGTCTGCATTGGTGTATTTCGCACATGAATTTGTCCATTTGGTATATCACCCAAGCTATTCAGCTCTATTCGTTCAGCAACAAATGGTGGTGTATCTGTTGTTTTATCTCCATTATGGGGAGAGCTCATACTGGTGGCTGCTTGCACCGTAGTAGCTAGCTTCCCCACTAGTTCAAGAAGTTTGTTAACATCAGCTTGTAGCGTTGAGACTTCCGCTCTCAACGTCACGAACTCCGCCCTGCTCAATGAAGCATCCAAAGGTGCTGTTTCGGCCATGGAACGACTCAGAAAGAATGTAATGTAGAAAAGCAACTAAGTAAAATTCCGAAACCAGTACCAAGTAGCTTGAACAGTACGGAGGGTAAATAATAGACTAAAAGGATGAATCTCCACCAACAGGACTGTGTAAAACACGATTTAATCCACTCAGCTCAATGAACAGAAATAAAATACACGATGCAAATACATCCAACATCAAGGGTTAAGCGCTTTCATCTGTACCTTGCCAGACTTCTTCAGAACCGTTGAATTGCTTTCTTAGCTCAATTTTATACCAAGTTTTGGCGCCAGAATTTTAATTAATTAATTGGATTCATAAAAACATTGATTATAATTCAAGGAAGCTTTTAAAATCAAATGTATAGCTACATTTTACATTCAAATGCATGGTGTGTCCATTACAATTCATTTAAATCTATGTTAAAAACTTTTAATATAACACATTAAAATATTAAAATACATTAATATCTAAATATAAATATTAAATAAAGTACTATAAAAACTCTATAATTAATGTTATATGATATCATTTCAAACAAAGAAATTAGGATTATGAAACCGGATAGGGGGGGGGGGGGATCATACTAGCATACCAATGCGACTACCAGAACCAGATTCATGATATATTGTTTAATTCTGGCAACTATGAGGTAGTTTCGCTTAACCAGATCAACATTGGTTACAGGCGGATAGACTTAGCCATCGAAGAATATCTATTGGACAATAGAATTACAGAAGAACATTATAATTTTATAAGGAATGAATATCCAATTATGGCACACATAATAGGTATTCCTAAGATTCACAAAAACCTAAATAACCCCCCATATAGACCAATCTTATCCGGATCTAAATCAAAAACATTTAATATGGGTGTAACAGTGGATCACTAGACGAAATACATATATAATAATGTTCCACACTTAATTAAGGACTCCTGGCATTTCCTTAGCAAACTAAACAGGGATGTGTGGGATGTGGATATCACCTTCATAACAGTGGATGTAAAAGATCTTTTTTCCTGCATACCCAAGGATACAGGTTTAGAATATTTTTGTAACAGTATGAGAAAGTATTCAGGGCTTACTTGGGATAAAATTAATCTAATTATGAGTATGATGGAACTCATATTGGATCATAATTACATCGAATTTCAAGGAGAAATGTTTAGACAAACTAAGGGCGTGGCTATGGGTGCATCCTGTGCACCCATATTCGCCAACTTAGTGATGTTAGAATGGGAGGATCAGTTCATATTCCCCAGTGAATATTACAAACAAATGCTATTATACACACGATTTTTGGATGACATATTTATTGTATGGAAAGGAGAAATGGATAGTATTCCTGCCTTTATTAACTATATTAATAATACCACGGAATTTTTGAGTTTTACACATTCAGTGGAAAAACGGGGCATAGCATACTTAGACACATACATCAGTATTAATGAAGATGGTTATGAGTCTAAATTATATCGAAAGCCCACTTTCTCCAATGATTACATTCAATATGAGAGCTGTCATCCCCCACACACTTTTAAGAATGTGGTCAAAGGTCAATGTGTGAGGGCTGCACGTGTGTCATCTACAAGAGAAATCATGACACAAGAACTAGATTTTATCCAAATACTATTTATGGAAAGAGGTTATCCAACCAATATGCTTGAAGATGTAGTTGATTATGTTAGATCCCAATGGGGTACAAAATACAGTTCATTATTAGGGAAAGAAGACATTTACATAAAGACCAATAAAGAATTTAACAGAAGAGTGTGTGTTATAATGTTCAATCCATACACTAACATCGTTAAGGAAATATTACGTAGACATAGGTCCATTTTCACTAATGATGAGGAAGTTAGACAAATAGTAGGGAATACCCCAAGTATGGTATTAAAAACAGGATACAATTTAAAGAGATTAATAGAAAGAAGTGACAATATGAATAATGAGAAATATTGCAAGATAAAAGGAACAAAAAAATGTGGCACATGTAGACAGTGCCAATATATTAATGTTGATTACAGTATCAAACTGAAAAACTCTATGAAAAATATATGCAAATTCAAATCAGGAAATTGTAATACCCAAGGAGTCGTATACTTAGCCACCTGTACAAAGTGCAACGCATATTACATAGGGAAAACAGAAAGAAAACTTAAAACCAGGATTTATGAACATACTTACAAGATGAAAAAAGGTGATGAGAAGAATGCACTTAGCAAACATGTTATAGCTAAAGGCAAAGATCACATGTTCAAATTTGCTATATTAGATCAGGTAGACAGAATAGTTGGTAAGGGAAATTGGAAAGCTAGATTAGGGTTCCTGGAGAGTAGATGGCAGATTTGCCTTGATGCCACCACATTCCCAGGACTCAATGAACATATTAGTTTGAAACCATTTCTGATACTCGGATCCTGTTAAACATGGAGATTTATTCTTAGTGGACAGTCTTGTTCACACTATTACATTATTTACATTATGTACATTATTCATTACCATGTTATGTAGGTTACCCCTATGGTTTATTTATGTAAAACCAAGGACCAACAGTGTGAAAAGGGATCCCGTTTTTATTGGTCAAATTTTGTAACCCTTCAGTTAATTTGTACTGTTTTATGGCACAATTATTGTAGTAATTTATATTACAACAAGTCCATAGCACTTAATATAAAATTATAGAGTTTTTATAGTACTTTATTTAATATTTATATTTAGATATTAATGTATTTTAATATTTTAATATGTTATAGTAAAAGTTTTTAACATAGATTTAAATGAATTGTAATGGACACATCATGCATTTGAATGTAAAAGGTAGCTATACATTTGATTTTAAAAGCTTCCTTGAATTATAATTAATGTTTTTACGAATCCAATTAATTAATTAAAATTCTGGCGCCAAAACTTGGTATAAAATTGAGCTAAGAAAGCAATTCAATGGTTCTGAAGAAGTCTGGCAAGGTACAGATGAAAGCGCTTAACCCTTAATGTTGGATGTATTTGCATCGTGTATTTTATTTCTGTTTATTGAGCTGAGTGGATTAAATCATGTTTTAGACAGTCCTGTTGGTGGAGATTCATCCTTTTACTCTATTATTTACCCTCCGTACTGTTCGAGCTACTTGGTACTGGTTTCGGAATTTTACTTAAACGCCAAAAAGTGTATGGTCATCCCCTTTGGCAAAAACAAAGTGCCCACAAATTACCACATAGGTGGTAATCCATTAAGTACAGAAGAAGTCATTAGGGACCTGGGGACCCAAGTTGATAGCAATCTCTTATTTGACAACCACGTGGCCAAAGTGGTTAGAAAAACATTTTATATAGCCCACCTAATCATGAAGGGATTCACATCTAGATCAGGGGAGGTCATCGTGCCTCTTTACTCATCCCTCATCAGGCCCATAATTGAGTACAATGCCCCTTTTGGGATGTACCTTACCAGACACCTGCAGCAACTGGAAAGACTCCAAAAGTACCTCACCAAGAGGATCAAAGGGCTCAAACAGATGCCATATGCTGCCCGGTTAAAGAAACTCCAGCTCTACTCAGTGGCATACTGCCTGCTCAGAGGCGATCTGTGCCTGACGTATAAAGCCATTTCCAACCCGGAATTAATGGACATGCTGCACCTCAGAAAATCCAAATCCCATCGAGCTACGCGCTCGAGAGAATTGAACCTCAGCACTGAAATAAATAGGACATGCTGGAGGGACAGATTCATAACCCAGAGGCTCCCTTCACTCTGGAGTAAAATCCCAGTCCAGGTTAGGCAGAGTCCCACATTGACTCTCTTCAAGAGGAATCTTGATGAGTGGATGGGAGATCATAGGTTTACCCCAGCTATCACTTCTGTGTCACTGTTAGACAGAGGCACAGTATACTAACCTCAAAAAAAGGCATAGCAAAATTAATTTAAAATGGGTGGCGAAAGCCAAACACACTCTGGCTAGGCTTATAAATGCCCTAGGGCAGATAGCCTAGTATGAACCTATGAACCTATGAACCTAAGAAAACGTACTTCTAAGATAACTTACTTAAGACAACAGGCAGTGCTGAGGTTGGATATCAAGACAAAATGCTTACAGTCTCTCCCTGAACAATAGTTTTTAAAATCTTAACAACATTTCTGCTGGGCCCTCACAGATTACATCATGTTTGACTCTTAGGTTTTCCCAGTATACACATTACATCATTTTGACACTTAGTCTGGAGTTTCCAGGCCACTCTGAAACTGTATTTACATTCTTTTACATTAGAGCAATAAAGGACATTCCACATGTAAATTCTGGTCATTAACTTTATCCTTAACACAATAGGCAAGATGTTTACTCTAGACTCATCGACTCCAAATTCTAACTTCAAAGGGCATCCAAAACATAATTTTAATTTCAAAGAACATTTGAAATGCTTGGCTTAGTTTTCCTTACAGCAGATGGCAGTGTTGCTACAGTCTTGAAGTTCACATTTTATAGTGTTTTCTTGCATTTAAGAAACAAGCCTGCATTTTATATTTATATTTACAAATGCCAGAATTATGTATCAAATTATATTTGACTAGGCTGTCAGCCTTCAGCCCTTCGCTACCAATCTTCACACTACCAATATCCAATTTTTGAATACCAAAAGACCCATCCAAACCTAAAAGCAAAAATAAAACTTGTCTCAAAAGAACACACTCATAATATATAGGTGTAGGGTCATTCATCAAAATACAGTGTCCTAGCAGTCAGCATAAAACATCTGGCAAATCACATCCCACCTCAATATTACAACACCCCCTTTCCTCATAAAAAACTAAACATAGTTTCATCAAATACTTATTTACAGTTGATTACTGGGCTAATGACTCCATTGGGCCATTTTAATCCTAACCATGCTTTCCAACTGCACCTGACAAGTTTTGATACCCAAGGCTTATTTTAAGGGGTATATGTTGGCTTGGGTATAGTGGTCAAGCTTTTACAGGCTGCCTCTGTCTACTAGAGACATAGGTGGCATATCATGGCTGAATTTCCAGTTCCCCATCTACTGGTGTAAGTTATGCCTAAATTGGGTTAGAGAATAATTCTGCTTCACATGAATGGGAAGCCTGTTCCAGCGAAGAGGTAGTCACTGAGACAGGTACCTATCCCTCCAACATGTCCTATTTATGTTGTAGACATGGTTTAGGTCCCTAGTTTGGGTACTTCTGATGCTATTTGATTTGAGGATGTGCAACAGGTCCATCAGAGTGGGAAAACTGGATACTTTGTAGGCTAGGCATAGATCATATTACAGCAGTATGTAGAAGACTGAGTCCAGTGATAGAGTTTTGAGGCAGTCCACATAGGACATTCTTTTTGTGAGGAGTCTATGTGTATGCTCTAGTACATCTGTAGTATATGTAACAAAATCACAGAGCTTCGTGCATGGCTAGTCCAATATACTCCAGATATTTTGGTAATTACTGATCCCTGGCTAAAGCCCAAAATGAAAGATGCTGAAAAACTTCCCCCTGAATATAATATCATGAAAGCAGACCGAGCCCTAAAAAAAGCACTGGGTATAACCATTTTATATTTATGCAGCAATGGTATTCTCAAATTCCACAATGCCGAAATACTTATTTCATACATCAAATAAAAAAGTGAAAGAGAACTTTGTATCATTGCCCTCTATATTCCCCCTGAAAACAATATAAACACTCGGGAAGATATACTACACTTGACAGCCAATACCATTTCTAATAAAAAAAAAATCATATTGAGAGAAATAAATATTCACTGTCAAAGCATTATCGACAACTTTCCCAAGGCTGGTATTAGTTTATATGGCTTTACACAGCCAATCACTTCACCCACCAGATAAAACATAATTTATGACAATAGCTCTATCCTAGACAGGATAATGGTCTCTGACACTCACAAATACACTACCTCAAGAATCCTTGCAGACTCCCTTAGCAACCATCTTCCCACATAAATGCATAGATTAACCACCCATTGTGTTAAACAATACAACTAGAAACGGACCATAATATTACAAATTTCAGCTCAGACACCTTCAAATCAACCCTACAATCCATCAACTGGTCGTAACTAAAAGTCATTCCCCTGGATGAAGTAGGCCACACGTTCAACATAACAGTCCTATATATTCTAAATATTTAGCACCCCTTAGAAGAAAAATAATTAAAACCAGCCATATTCCCTTGCTATCTAACAGTACTAGAAATCTTATGCATCAAAATGTATGGAAAAATGATGAATGAACAAAACAAAAAATCTGCAGGAATTTAGAGAACTTGGAACCCGTACAAGAAAGGAAAATATGATAGAAGACAAGACTGCAGTAATCTGCAGAACTGCCATAGACGTAAACCAAAAATGTGAGGTCCTCCATCAAGGACTTCATCCATCCAGGGGAAGAAGAACAATCCAAATCCTTCTTCTAATCTCTCTCCACTTGAAATCTATTGCAGGATTAATACCTGTGTCATAGAGTATTTTTATCAGAATAATTTTATTTATTTATTTATTTTATTTTACATTTCTTGAGCAGGATAGTCCGACTGGATATATGTCCATTTTCAGTGGAGGCCCAGGGAGAAAAGCTCCACATATCAAAAAAGAGACAGTACATACATCACTGAGTGATAACCTCAGACAGACAAGTTTAGAAAAATATAGACAAAGAATACAGGCATATATCAATATACACAATGTACAGACTTACATCTGATTGGCAGACGTATCAAAAAATGTGAACATAGAATACAATCAGATCTCATAATTCATAATGCTTAGACATTCAAATGCTATGAGGCATGGATACTTGGCTAAACAGCAGGTTGGTAGCAAGACATGTATAAGTGAATGGGTTAGTCAGGTTTAGAACAAGAGCATAGCCAATGAGATGTGAGGTATTTTTTGAGTTTTCTTTTAAATAGGGGTAGTGAGGTTTCCTTGTTAATGGTAGTAGGGAGTGGATTCCAGATTTTACCGGTTGAGTTGGCAAATATATAACGGCTAATAACCCTAATACTAATAAATTCTCCTTCCTTGCTCCAGTCCCTTTCCACTACTGTGTCAATTAAAATGTGCCCCTACATCATATATATATATATATATATATATATATATATATATATATATATATATATATAAATTAAGTAATCTCAAACCACGCCCAACATCTGCTCATAACATCACACTTAAATTTCCCAACACAGCAGGAATCTTTATAGCTAGGCATAGATCATATTACATAGTTGATAGATTGGCTAATGATCTCATGGTTCCTTTTTAAGTTTAGTAATGCTTTCGAAATGCATTGAAGGTATGGATTGCCATAACATACCCAACATCACTCCTTGCAAATAGGTCAATAGAAGAATCCTATGTTTCTTCCTTCTGGAAAAAAAATACATATAATCCCACTACATAAAGGGGAACTGTGATGCCCATGCACTGGCCCAGTAATCAAAGAGCCTCAATCCTCACCAGTATCCCCAGTGAGGGGTGTGCACATTGAGAAGGATAACAAGTACACACACAGTAAAGTACAATTTAACACCAGTGAGGGGCGTGCACATTGGGAAGGATAACAAGTACACACACAGTAAAGTACAATTTAACACCAGTGGGGGCGTGCACATTGGGAAGGATAACAAGTACACACACAGTAAAGTACAATTTAACACCAGTGAGGGGTGTGCACATTGGGAAGGATAACAAGTACACACACAGTAAAGAACAATTTAACACCAGTGAGGGGCGTGCACATTGGGAAGGATAACAAGTACACACACAGTAAAGTACAATTTAACACCAGTGAGGGGCGTGCACATTGGGAAGGATAACAAGTACACACACAGTAAAGTACAATTTAACACCAGTGAGGGGTGTGCACATTGGGGGGATAACAAGTACACACACAGTAAAGTACAATTTAACACCAGTGAGGGGCGTGCACACTGTGAAGGATAACAAGTACACACAGTAAAGTACAATTTAACACCAGTGAGGGGCGTGCACATTGGGAAGGATAACAAGTACACACACAGTAAAGTACAATTTAACACCAGTGAGGAGTGCACATTGGGAAGGATAACAAGTACACACACAGTAAAGTACAATTTAACACCAGTGAGGGCATGCACATTGGGAAGGATAACAAGTACACACACAGTAAAGTACAATTTAACACCAGTGAGGGGTGTGCACATTGGGAAGGATAACAAGTACACACACAGTAAAGTACAATTTAACACCAGTGAGGGGCGTGCACATTGGGAAGGATAACAAGTACACACACAGTAAAGTACAATTTAACACCAGTGAGGGGTGTGCACATTGGGAAGGATAACAAGTACACACACAGTAAAGTACAATTTAACACCAGTGAGGGGCGTGCACATTGGGAAGGATAACAAGTACACACACAGTAAAGTACAATTTAACACCAGTGAGGGGCATGCACATTGGGAAGGATAACAAGTACACACACAGTAAAGTACAATTTAACACCAGTGAGGGGCATGCACATTGGGAAGGATAACAAGTACACACACAGTAAAGTACAATTTAACACCAGTGAGGGGCATGCACATTGGGAAGGATAACAAGTACACACACAGTAAAGTACAATTTAACACCAGTGAGGGGCATGCACATTGGGAAGGATAACAAGTACACACACAGTAAAGTACAATTTAACACCAGTGAGGGCGTGCACATTGGGAAGGATAACATGTACACACACAATAAAGTTCAATTTAACACCAGTGACGGGCGTGCACATTGGGAAGGATAACAAGCACACACACAGTAAAGTACCATTTAACACCAGTGATGGGCGTGCACATTGGGAAGGATAACAAGTACACACACAGTAAAGTACAATTTAACACCAGTGAGGGGCGTGCACATTGGGAAGGATAACAAGTACACACACAGTAAAGTACAATTTAACACCAGTGAGGGGCGTGCACATTGGGAAGGATAACAAGTACACACACAGTAAAGTACAATTTAACACCAGTGAGGGCGTGCACATTGGGAAGGATAACAAGTACACACACAGTAAAGTACAATTTAACACCAGTGAGGGGCGTGCACATTGGGAAGGATAACAAGTACACACACAGTAAAGTACAATTTAACACCAGTGAGGGGGTGCACATTGGGAAGGATAACAAGTACACACACAGTAAAGTACAATTTAACACCAGTGAGGGGCGTGCACATTGGGAAGGATAACAAGTACACACACAGTAAAGTACAATTTAACACCAGTGAGGGGCGTGCACATTGGGAAGGATAACAAGTACACACACAGTAAAGTACAATTTAACACCAGTGAGGGGCGTGCACATTGGGAAGGATAACAAGTACACACACAGTAAAGTACAATTTAACACCAGTGAGGGGCGTGCACATTGGGAAGGATAACAAGTACACACACAGTAAAGTACAATTTAACACCAGTGAGGGGCGTGCACATTGGGAAGGATAACAAGTACACACACAGTAAAGTACAATTTAACACCAGTGAGGCGTGCACATTGGGAAGGATAACAAGTACACACACAGTAAAGTACAATTTAACACCAGTGAGGGGCGTGCACATTGGGAAGGATAACAAGTACACACACAGTAAAGTACAATTTAACACCAGTGAGGCGTGCACATTGGGAAGGATAACAAGTACACACACAGTAAAGTACAATTTAACACCAGTGAGGGGCGTGCACATTGGGAAGGATAACAAGTACACACACAGTAAAGTACAATTTAACACCAGTGAGGGCGTGCACATTGGGAAGGATAACAAGTACACACACAGTAAAGTACAATTTAACACCAGTGAGGGGTGTGCACATTGGGAAGGATAACAAGTACACACACAGTAAAGTACAATTTAACACCAGTGAGGGGCGTGCACATTGGGAAGGATAACAAGTACACACACAGTAAAGTACAATTTAACACCAGTGAGGGGCGTGCACATTGGGAAGGATAACAAGTACACACACAGTAAAGTACAATTTAACACCAGTGAGGGCGTGCACATTGGGAAGGATAACAAGTACACACACAGTAAAGTACAATTTAACACCAGTGAGGGGCGTGCACATTGGGAAGGATAACAAGTACACACACAGTAAAGTACAATTTAACACCAGTGAGGGGCGTGCACATTGGGAAGGATAACAAGTACACACACAGTAAAGTACAATTTAACACCAGTGAGGGGCGTGCACATTGGGAAGGATAACAAGTACACACACAGTAAAGTACAATTTAACACCAGTGAGGGGCGTGCACATTGGGAAGGATAACAAGTACACACACAGTAAAGTACAATTTAACACCAGTGAGGGCGTGCACATTGGGAAGGATAACAAGTACACACACAGTAAAGTACAATTTAACACCAGTGAGGGGCGTGCACATTGGGAAGGATAACAAGTACACACACAGTAAAGTACAATTTAACACCAGTGAGGGGTGTGCACATTGGGAAGGATAACAAGTACACACACAGTAAAGTACAATTTAACACCAGTGAGGGGCGTGCACATTGGGAAGGATAACAAGTACACACACAGTAAAGTACAATTTAACACCAGTGAGGGGCGCGAACATTGGGAAGGTTAACAAGTATACACACAGTAAAGTGCAATTTAACACCAGTGAGGCGTGCACATTGGGAAGGATAACAAGTACACACACAGTAAAGTACAATTTAACACCAGTGAGGGCGTGCACATTGGGAAGGATAACAAGTACACACACAGTAAAGTACAATTTAACACCAGTGAGGGGCGTGCACATTGGGAAGGATAACAAGTACACACACAGTAAAGTACAATTTAACACCAGTGAGGGGCGTGCACATTGGGAAGGATAACAAGTACACACACAGTAAAGTACAATTTAACACCAGTGAGGGGCGTGCACATTGGGAAGGATAACAAGTACACACACAGTAAAGTACAATTTAACACCAGTGAGGGGCGTGCACATTGGGAAGGATAACAAGTACACACACAGTAAAGTACAATTTAACACCAGTGAGGGGCGTGCACATTGGGAAGGATAACAAGTACACACACAGTAAAGTACAATTTAACACCAGTGAGGGGCGTGCACATTGGGAAGGATAACAAGTACACACACAGTAAAGTACAATTTAACACCAGTGAGGGGCGTGCACATTGGGAAGGATAACAAGTACACACACAGTAAAGTACAATTTAACACCAGTGAGGGGCGTGCACATTGGGAAGGATAACAAGTACACACACAGTAAAGTACAATTTAACACCAGTGAGGGGCGTGCACATTGGGAAGGATAACAAGTACACACACAGTAAAGTACAATTTAACACCAGTGAGGGGCATGCACATTGGGAAGGATAACAAGTACACACACAGTAAAGTACAATTTAACACCAGTGAGGGGCGTGCACATTGGGAAGGATAACAAGTACACACACAGTAAAGTACAATTTAACACCAGTGAGGGGCGTGCACATTGGGAAGGATAACAAGTACACACACAGTAAAGTACAATTTAACACCAGTGAGGGGCGTGCACATTGGGAAGGATAACAAGTACACACACAGTAAAGTACAATTTAACACCAGTGAGGGCGTGCACATTGGGAAGGATAACAAGTACACACACAGTAAAGTACAATTTAACACCAGTGAGGGGCGTGCACATTGGGAAGGATAACAAGTACACACACAGTAAAGTACAATTTAACACCAGTGAGGGGCGTGCACATTGGGAAGGATAACAAGTACACACACAGTAAAGTACAATTTAACACCAGTGAGGGGCATGCACATTGGGAAGGATAACAAGTACACACACAGTAAAGTACAATTTAACACCAGTGAGGGGCGTGCACATTGGGAAGGATAACAAGTACACACACAGTAAAGTACAATTTAACACCAGTGAGGGGCGTGCACATTGGGAAGGATAACAAGTACACACACAGTAAAGTACAATTTAACACCAGTGAGGCGTGCACATTGGGAAGGATAACAAGTACACACACAGTAAAGTACAATTTAACACCAGTGAGGGGCGTGCACATTGGGAAGGATAACAAGTACACACACAGTAAAGTACAATTTAACACCAGTGAGGGCGTGCACATTGGGAAGGATAACAAGTACACACACAGTAAAGTACAATTTAACACCAGTGAGGGGGTGCACATTGGGAAGGATAACAAGTACACACACAGTAAAGTACAATTTAACACCAGTGAGGGGCGTGCACATTGGGAAGGATAACAAGTACACACACAGTAAAGTACAATTTAACACCAGTGAGGGGCGTGCACATTGGGAAGGATAACAAGTACACACACAGTAAAGTACAATTTAACACCAGTGAGGGGCGTGCACATTGGGAAGGATAACAAGTACACACACAGTAAAGTACAATTTAACACCAGTGAGGCGTGCACATTGGGAAGGATAACAAGTACACACACAGTAAAGTACAATTTAACACCAGTGAGGGGCATGCACATTGGGAAGGATAACAAGTACACACACAGTAAAGTACAATTTAACACCAGTGAGGGGCGTGCACATTGGGAAGGATAACAAGTACACACACAGTAAAGTACAATTTAACACCAGTGAGGGCGTGCACATTGGGAAGGATAACAAGTACACACACAGTAAAGTACAATTTAACACCAGTGAGGGGGTGCACATTGGGAAGGATAACAAGTACACACACAGTAAAGTACAATTTAACACCAGTGAGGGGCGTGCACATTGGGAAGGATAACAAGTACACACACAGTAAAGTACAATTTAACACCAGTGAGGGGTGTGCACATTGGGAAGGATAACAAGTACACACACAGTAAAGTACAATTTAACACCAGTGAGGGGCATGCACATTGGGAAGGATAACAAGTACACACACAGTAAAGTACAATTTAACACCAGTGAGGGGCGTGCACATTGGGAAGGATAACAAGTACACACACAGTAAAGTACAATTTAACACCAGTGAGGGGCGTGCACATTGGGAAGGATAACAAGTACACACACAGTAAAGTACAATTTAACACCAGTGAGGGGCATGCACATTGGGAAGGATAACAAGTACACACACAGTAAAGTACAATTTAACACCAGTGAGGGGCGTGCACATTGGGAAGGATAACAAGTACACACACAGTAAAGTACAATTTAACACCAGTGAGGGCGTGCACATTGGGAAGGATAACAAGTACACACACAGTAAAGTACAATTTAACACCAGTGAGGGGCGTGCACATTGGGAAGGATAACAAGTACACACACAGTAAAGTACAATTTAACACCAGTGAGGGGCGTGCACATTGGGAAGGATAACAAGTACACACACAGTAAAGTACAATTTAACACCAGTGAGGGGCGTGCACATTGGGAAGGATAACAAGTACACACACAGTAAAGTACAATTTAACACCAGTGAGGGTGTGCACATTGGGAAGGATAACAAGTACACACACAGTAAAGTACAATTTAACACCAGTGAGGGGCGTGCACATTGGGAAGGATAACAAGTACACACACAGTAAAGTACAATTTAACACCAGTGAGGTCGTGCACATTGGGAAGGATAACAAGTACACACACAGTAAAGTACAATTTAACACCAGTGAGGGGCATGCACATTGGGAAGGATAACAAGTACACACACAGTAAAGTACAATTTAACACCAGTGAGGGGCGTGCACATTGGGAAGGATAACAAGTACACACACAGTAAAGTACAATTTAACACCAGTGATGCCCGTGCACATTGGGAAGGATAACAAGTAGACACACAGTAAAGTACAATTTAACACAAGTGAGGCGTGCACATTGGGAAGGATAACAAGTACACACACAGTAAAGTACAATTTAACACCAGTGAGGGGCGTGCACATTGGGAAGGATAACAAGTACACACACAGTAAAGTACAATTTAACACCAGTGAGGGGCGTGCACATTGGGAAGGATAACAAGTACACACACAGTAAAGTACAATTTAACACCAGTGAGGGGCGTGCACATTGGGAAGGATAACAAGTACACACACAGTAAAGTACAATTTAACACCAGTGAGGGGCGTGCACATTGGGAAGGATAACAAGTACACACACAGTAAAGTACAATTTAACACCAGTGAGGGGTGTGCACATTGGGAAGGATAACAAGTACACACACAGTAAAGTACAATTTAACACCAGTGAGGGGCGTGCACATTGGGAAGGATAACAAGTACACACACAGTAAAGTACAATTTAACACCAGTGAGGGGCGTGCACATTGGGAAGGATAACAAGTACACACACAGTAAAGTACAATTTAACACCAGTGAGGGGTGTGCACATTGGGAAGGATAACAAGTACACACACAGTAAAGTACAATTTAACACCAGTGAGGGGCGTGCACATTGGGAAGGATAACAAGTACACACACAGTAAAGTACAATTTAACACCAGTGAGGGGCGTGCACATTGGGAAGGATAACAAGTACACACACAGTAAAGTACAATTTAACACCAGTGAGGGCGTGCACATTGGGAAGGATAACAAGTACACACACAGTAAAGTACAATTTAACACCAGTGAGGGGCGTGCACATTGGGAAGGATAACAAGTACACACACAGTAAAGTACAATTTAACACCAGTGAGGGGCGTGCACATTGGGAAGGATAACAAGTACACACACAGTAAAGTACAATTTAACACCAGTGAGGGGCATGCACATTGGGAAGGATAACAAGTACACACACAGTAAAGTACAATTTAACACCAGTGAGGGGCGTGCACATTGGGAAGGATAACAAGTACACACAGTAAAGTACAATTTAACACCAGTGAGGGTGGGTGCACATTGGGAAGGATAACAAGTACACACACAGTGAAGTACAATTTAACACCAGTGAGGGGCGTGCACATTGGGAAGGATAACAAGTACACACACAGTAAAGTACAATTTAACACCAGTGAGGGGCGTGCACATTGGGAAGGATAACAAGTACACACACAGTAAAGTACAATTTAACACCAGTGAGGGGCGTGCACATTGGGAAGGATAACAAGTACACACACAGTAAAGTACAATTTAACACCAGTGAGGGGCGTGCACATTGGGAAGGATAACAAGTACACACACAGTAAAGTACAATTTAACACCAGTGATTGGCGTGCACATTGGGAAGGATAACAAGTGCACACACAGTAAAGTACAATTTAACACCAGTGAAGGTGTGCACATTGGGAAGGATAACAAGTACACACACAGTAAAGTACAATTTAACACCAGTGAGGGGCGTGCACATTGGGAAGGATAACAAGTACACACACAGTAAAGTACAATTTAACACCAGTGAGGGGCGTGCACATTGGGAAGGATAACAAGTACACACACAGTAAAGTACAATTTAACACCAGTGAGGGGTGTGCACATTGGGAAGGATAACAAGTACACACACAGTAAAGTACAATTTAACACCAGTGAGGGCGTGCACATTGGGAAGGATAACAAGTACACACACAGTAAAGTACAATTTAACACCAGTGAGGGGCGTGCACATTGGGAAGGATAACAAGTACACACACAGTAAAGTACAATTTAACACCAGTGAGGGCGTGCACATTGGGAAGGATAACAAGTACACACACAGTAAAGTACAATTTAACACCAGTGAGGGGTGTGCACATTGGGAAGGATAACAAGTACACACACAGTAAAGTACAATTTAACACCAGTGAGGGCGTGCACATTGGAAAGGATAACAAGTGCACACACAGTAAAGTACAATTTAACACCAGTGTGGGCGTGCACATTGGGAAGGATAACAAGTACACACACAGTAAAGTACAATTTAACACCAGTGAGGGGCGTGCACATTGGGAAGGATAACAAGTACACACACAGTAAAGTACAATTTAACACCAGTGAGGGGCGTGCACATTGGGAAGGATAACAAGTACACACACAGTAAAGTACAATTTAACACCAGTGAGGGGCGTGCACATTGGGAAGGATAACAAGTACACACACAGTAAAGTACAATTTAACACCAGTGAGGGGCGTGCACATTGGGAAGGATAACAAGTACACACACAGTAAAGTACAATTTAACACCAGTGAGGGGCGTGCACATTGGGAAGGATAACAAGTACACACACAGTAAAGTACAATTTAACACCAGTGAGGGGCGTGCACATTGGGAAGGATAACAAGTACACACACAGTAAAGTACAATTTAACACCAGTGAGGGGCGTGCACATTGGGAAGGATAACAAGTACACACACAGTAAAGTACAATTTAACACCAGTGAGGGGCGTGCACATTGGGAAGGATAACAAGTACACACACAGTAAAGTACAATTTAACACCAGTGAGGGGCATGCACATTGGGAAGGATAACAAGTACACACACAGTAAAGTACAATTTAACACCAGTGAGGGGCGTGCACATTGGGAAGGATAACAAGTACACACACAGTAAAGTACAATTTAACACCAGTGAGGGGCGTGCACATTGGGAAGGATAACAAGTACACACACAGTAAAGTACAATTTAACACCAGTGAGGGGTGTGCACATTGGGAAGGATAACAAGTACACACACAGTAAAAGTACAATTTAACACCAGTGAGGGGCGTGCACATTGGGAAGGATAACAAGTACACACACAGTAAAGTACAATTTAACACCAGTGAGGGGCGTGCACATTGGGAAGGATAACAAGTACACACACAGTAAAGTACAATTTAACACCAGTGAGGGGTGTGCACATTGGGAAGGATAACAAGTACACACACAGTAAAGTACAATTTAACACCAGTGAGGGGCGTGCACATTGGGAAGGATAACAAGTACACACAGTAAAGTACAATTTAACACCAGTGAGGGCGTGCACATTGGGAAGGATAACAAGTACACACACAGTAAAGTACAATTTAACACCAGTGAGGGGCGTGCACATTGGGAAGGATAACAAGTACACACACAGTAAAGTACAATTTAACACCAGTGAGGCATGCACATTGGGAAGGATAACAAGTACACACACAGTAAAGTACAATTTAACACCAGTGAGGGGCGTGCACATTGGGAAGGATAACAAGTACACACACAGTAAAGTACAATTTAACACCAGTGAGGGGCGTGCACATTGGGAAGGATAACAAGTACACACACAGTAAAGTACAATTTAACACCAGTGAGGGTGCACATTGGGAAGGATAACAAGTACACACACAGTAAAGTACAATTTAACACCAGTGAGGCGTGCACATTGGGAAGGATAACAAGTACACACACAGTAAAGTACAATTTAACACCAGTGAGGGGCGTGCACATTGGGAAGGATAACAAGAACACACACAGTAAAGTACAATTTAACACCAGTGAGGGCGTGCACATTGGGAAGGATAACAAGTACACACACAGTAAAGTACAATTTAACACCAGTGAGGGCGTGCACATTGGGAAGGATAACAAGTACACACACAGTAAAGTACAATTTAACACCAGTGAGGGCGTGCACATTGGGAAGGATAACAAGTACACACACAGTAAAGTACAATTTAACACCAGTGAGGGTGCACATTGGGAAGGATAACAAGTACACACACAGTAAAGTACAATTTAACACCAGTGAGGGGCGTGCACATTGGGAAGGATAACAAGTACACACACAGTAAAGTACAATTTAACACCAGTGAGGCGTGCACATTGGGAAGGATAACAAGTACACACACAGTAAAGTACAATTTAACACCAGTGAGGGGCGTGCACATTGGGAAGGACAACAAGTACACACACAGTAAAGTACAATTTAACACCAGTGAGGGGTGCACATTGGGAAGGATAACAAGTACACACACAGTAAAGTACAATTTAACACCAGTGAGGGGCGTGCACATTGGGAAGGATAACAAGTACACACACAGTAAAGTACAATTTAACACCAGTGAGGGCGTGCACATTGGGAAGGATAACAAGTACACACACAGTAAAGTACAATTTAACACCAGTGAGGGGCGTGCACATTGGGAAGGATAACAAGTACACACACAGTAAAGTACAATTTAACACCAGTGAGGGGTGTGCACATTGGGAAGGATAACAAGTACACACACAGTAAAGTACAATTTAACACCAGTGAGGGGCGTGCACATTGGGAAGGATAACAAGTACACACACAGTAAAGTACAATTTAACACCAGTGAGGGGCGTGCACATTGGGAAGGATAACAAGTACACACACAGTAAAGTACAATTTAACACCAGTGAGGGGCGTGCACATTGGGAAGGATAACAAGTACACACACAGTAAAGTACAATTTAACACCAGTGAGGGGCGTGCACATTGGGAAGGATAACAAGTACACACACAGTAAAGTACAATTTAACACCAGTGAGGGCGTGCACATTGGGAAGGATAACAAGTACACACACAGTAAAGTACAATTTAACACCAGTGAGGGCGTGCACATTGGGAAGGATAACAAGTACACACACAGTAAAGTACAATTTAACACCAGTGAGGGGCGTGCACATTGGGAAGGATAACAAGTACACACACAGTAAAGTACAATTTAACACCAGTGAGGGGCGTGCACATTGGGAAGGATAACAAGTACACACACAGTAAAGTACAATTTAACACCAGTGATGGGCGTGCACATTGGGAAGGATAACAAGTACACACAGTAAAGTA